>NC_055973.1:19311769-19314269 GCF_018492685.1 Alosa sapidissima
TACATACACACTCAAATGCTGATTGTCTTCTGGTAGTTTCTGTCAGCTGTAATAGATCCACTTGTCAATGTCAGCCAGACAGTGCAGCAGTAAAGTACTGGGCTGTTTTACCTCCTGCAACATCATCAAAACAACAAAAGCAAACTGCTTCCTATGGCTTCTGTATGCAAATGTGTGGCAAATAAATATGCTGATGTTCCAACCTAATTATGAGTGTACATCTAGATTTAATTATCGCTTGAGGCTCAGGCTACGTTGTATTTGGGAGGGAAGCACTCTCCACAAATAAACAACACTGTTTACATTACCATGTGAATTTGCATAAAGTGCATTCTGCCTATAGATACAAGAGAACCGGGCAGAGCCTTCCAACTACACTCAATAACACTCTCGGGCCAAAATGAGTACTTACCATGGCAACAAGGAAGGCTTCCCAGCACTCCTGGCTGCTGGATAGAGTTTTACGAATGACAGCGTCATGAATCAGACGTCCAATGACAGATATGTAGAAAGAGAGGCTGCTTTGTTCCTGACCACACATGCTTTTCTGAAAGATGACCAAATTAATGGGATTACTTCTGCAGCTGAGATTTATATTTCGTTGTGATGCTTGTTTACATTGGGTGGAAGGCTCACCAGCACAAAACACAAACACGCACACACAGACACACACACACACACACACACACACACACACACACACACACACACACACACACACACACACACACTCAGATTCCTGCTGCATGTTTCCATTGGGTGGACTGAGGAGGACTTACCAGCGCACATGTCAATGGAGAGACAATAGAGGAGAGGAGCTCCTCTTCTCTCATCTGCTGGCAGAACCTGCCATGAAGGAACACACATCACAAACGGACACACTTTAGTGATACGTTAATCTCTCAGCCCACTCACTCAAACACACACACACACACACACACATGCAGGCCCCTGGGTCAGTGCAGGGCTTTTACTGGATTTAGCGTTAGACTGCGGCACTGACGCAGGCTGCCGCAAGACGTCTTTTCTTCGAAAGCATTCAGATTTGGGATCGTGGAGGCGGCGTGTAAACAAGCATCTCAACACAGCTATCATGAGTCCCACTGATCCTAATCTGATAGAGGCACACACACACACACACACACACACACACACACACACACACACACATACACCGATACACGCACATGCAGACACAGGAAGGGCTGCACTGGAGCTTGTGAGAAATGTGGCATTTTTAGCATTTAGCGTGAATAAGCACAAAGAGAAACACACACAATAAGCACAAAGACACACACACACACACACACACACACACACACACACACATGGAGACACACACAGAGAGAGAGAGAGACAAAGAGAGTCTTTGATTTGCTTTCTCCTTGCACTGACTCGCTGAATCTCCCTGAATAAATGGAACAGGCCTTTCCATTCTGCCCTACATCTCTCTCTCCATCTATTCCCTCTCTCTCCATCTCATTCTCTCCCCTTGTCCCCTCTTTCTCCCCCCCTCTCTCTTCATCTCTTTCTCTCCCACCTCCTCCCTCTCTCCCCCTGTCCCCTCTCTCTCTCCACCTCTTTCTCTCTTCCTCCCTTTTTCCCCCATTGCCCCCCTCTCTCCATCACTTTTTCTACCCTTGCCCACCCCCCTCTTCTCATCTCTCTCTCTCTCTCTCTCTCTCTCTCTCTCTCTCTCTCTCTCTCTCTCTCTCTCTCTCTCTCTCTCTCTCTCTCTCTTCCTCTCCGTCTCGGTGCTGCTGGCGAATGACACCTCAGCCCCCTCTCCATTTCCATAAGTGGCAGAATGAGCAGTGGCGGCCTGGGCTCGTCTCCTCCAGCCAGATAAACGCTCCAGTGAGCAAGCGAACGAGCGAGAGCCGCCGAGCGGCTTTTCCCGCGTGGCGTCAGGGGAGCCGCGCGTGCCGCGTGCCGCGTGCCGCTGATGGATGGCGGGGTTCGGCCGTTTGTTCCGCACTCTCTCCGCCACTCTCTGGGGGGCTGCCACCAGCCCCGCGCAGCCCAGCGCAGCAGAGCTCATTTCAATATGTATGGCTCTCATACGTGCGGCGGAGATGTATGGGGGTGCTGCGGGGGAGCCGGGCTGCTCTCGCCTCGGCTTTGAGACGGCGGCCCAAGAGGGAAGAGTTTCTCGTTGAGGCGTGCAGTCATCTGTCAATCCCCTGAATAGCAGGAGCTACACACACACACACACACACACACACACACACACACACACACACACACACACACACCTCCTCACACACACATCACGGACACACCCACCTCCTCACACACACACACACACACACACACACACACACACACACACACACCTCCTCACATACACATCACGGACACACCCACCTCCTCACACACACGCACACACACACACACACATCAAAGACACACACGCCTCCTCATACATGAAGATCACAGACACACATACCTCCTTACACACAGAGATCGCAGACACACACACACGGAGATCAAAAATACA
>NC_055973.1:19319269-19369269 GCF_018492685.1 Alosa sapidissima
ATGCTTTGGGAGAACGAGATAAACAACAGGGAATGATGGAACAGCTTCTCTGTCTCCTCTCCTCTTTGACAGGGACACAACTGAAGGTGCTTCCTGTATGTCCTCTTCTCTGTCTCCTCTCCTCTCCTTTCCTCTGTCTCCTCTCCTCTCCTCTCAGACAGGGTCACAATTGAAGGTGCTTCCTCTGTGTCCTTTCCTTTCCTCTCCTCGGTCTCCTCTCCTCTCCTTTGTCTCCTCTCCTCTCCTCGGTCTCCTCTCCTATCCTCGGTCTCTCCTCTCCTCTCCTCGGTCTCCTCTCCTCTCCTCGGTCTCCTCTCCTCTCCTTTGTCTTCTCTCCTCTCCTTTGTCTCCTCTCCTTTGTCTCCTCTCCTCTCCTCTGTCTCCTCTCCTCTCCTTTGTCTTCTCTCCTCTCCTTTGTCTTCTCTCCTCTCCTTTGTCTCCTCTCCTCTCCTCGGTCTCCTCTCCTCTCCTCTCCTCTCAGTCAGGGTCGCAACTGAGGATGCTTCCTCTGTGTCCTCTCCTTTCCTTTCCTCTTCTCTCCTCCCTGCTTTGGGATATTACGACCCTGGTGGGTCTCTTTTGGCCCAGCCCACTTCTGTGCCTGTGCTCTGTCTCTCCCTCTCTCTGTGGAGGGTGACTAGGGCCCAGGTGTATTCAGGTGTGTGAGATCACACTTGATTGGCGTGGGGATAAGAAGCCTGCTCTCCCCATGCTGAGGGCTCTCTTCTCCTCTTCCGACGTTGGCTTTTGTTGTATCCGTTTCGCTGTACATACCCCTAGACACCGACTGGCACTACATTCTTATTTTACAATCCATTATACTGACTTCCTTAATCTTCGCTAGAATATTCTTTAATAAATATATTTTATTTACTTATTATCTGCGTGTGGCCTCCCCTCTATGTTTCATGCTTGAGCCGGCATGTAACAGGGAGAACGAGATTAACAACAGCAGGAACAGATCCCCTGTCTCCTCTCCTCTCCAGACAGAGAACAATGGGAAGGAGTCCAGCCTGCTGCCCAATAACGCAGGACCATACTGTAAGGTCAGTCTCCACGCAGAACAGCAAAGACCGAACCAGACCATTCCATTGCACACCCTAACCATTTACAAACAGCTCAATCCCATCACTGGGGCAGGGAAACACTGACAATCACTTTACTGCATCACCTTCAAAGTGAAATACAAAATGGTAAAAAAAAAGTGCATTGGGAATATTCTCTTTTTAGATTATTATGGGACAAAAAGAGACCAGCTATCTGTGATGTAAGATTTCTAAATGCATTATGTGATGTTATGGTGTGGCGATTTGTTGTGAGGCAGTGGTAAACATAGTGTGTAGACTTTGGTAAATTTATAATGTCTTGGATGATTTTGGATACTTTTGGATGATTTTAATAATTTGGGTGGCATTTTCCATTTTTTATGGGCTACTGATTTCAATCATGTTTCTTTAGAAAGAGTAAAGTGATCTTTATCCAACCATACACAGGCACATATTTAACTGTGGAATCTCTAATCTGGAGGCTTTGGAAATGTGGGTGTTCCATACTACTGTATACTATACTACACCCATGGCCACATTTCAATTTCGTATCTGGCCGTCTCAGAAACTCATTACATTGCAATGCTGACGCACTATGCAGGATGACCACAGTTTACTGTGAGTCTAACTCAGATCTGCATTCATAAGGAAAGGTTCTCTAGACTGGGAATACCCATACGAACCCTTCGGAAAATTTGGAATTCGCTCTGCAGGTCTGTCTGGCCAAGAGGCCATTGAAACCCATTTCTAATGTCCCTAAAACATGGGCACGCAAATACACATGCTAATCCAGCATGGACGTGTATTTCTTTGGAATCGAGTAAACAACTGCACAACTTCGTTTACGAGATTGCTACACTTCTGAAACGATTTGGTAAGAGTTTGATACACCAATTTAAAGGAATACGCCACCCCTAGGTGAAATTGGGTCACTCCCCGCAGTCCCTAGAGTTGGATGAGTGAGCCAAAGCGTTTCATAGCCGACCCAGCCATTGTCCTAATCTAGAAACGGCCCGGTTAGCTTTAGCTTAGCGTAGTCGCTGTAATCCGGAGATGCCAGCTAGCATGTCGTTGCAAAAGTGAATCAAATAACTCAAGATTTTTTATAATTATTTCTCGTAACCTGTACATTCACATCGAGTACAAATATCAATGCAAATTAACACAAAGGGATTTACTAGACCAATTTAGATTTGGAACTATTTTCGGGCATAGCACCGGCAAAGCACCGCTGCCAGGCGCAAAGACACCACGCAGCATCTGTAAACCCTCAACTTCCGGCAATACACCAGCGTGACTACCAAGTTCTCTGCTACTAGGCTGACACTGACAGGTGGGCTTTCTCTAAGAGTTCTAATGGCGATGAATATGGAAGATTACACGATAGACGAAGATGATGACTTCGACTACCAAGATCCAAGACCGTACCTTTTCGAACCTGAGTTCACTGAAGAGGAGTTGCGAGCTTTGGATCTGGGAAGAGAGGACGTTGCAACTAGTCAAGGCGAGTCGGATGAGAGAACGAGAGCAAAACACGAACTGGTGGTGTGAGTGTGGAGTGTGCCAACCCATGCCGACTGAAATGGAGTGTTTATGCTGTGCAGAGTGGGATAAAATACTGCCATCGATGGTGGGCAACGCTCCCGAAGAGGAGCGTGACCGCACTTGTGTCACTGCTACCGACGACTTCTCAGCAATGATCCATCCTGCAGTCCTCAGTTTTTTTTTTCCACACTCCACACTCACGCCAAGAGTTCTAATGGCGATGAATATGGAAGATTACACGATAGATGAAGATGATGACTTCGACTACCAAGATCCAAGACCCTACCTTTTCGAACCTGAGTTCACTGAAGAGGAGTTGCGAGCTTTGGATCTGGGAAGAGAGGATGTTGTGACTAGTCAAGGCGAGAGCAACCACGAACTGGTGGTGTGAGTGTGGAGTGTGGAAAAAAAAAACTGAGGACTGCAGGATGGATCATTGCTGAGAAGTCGTCGGTAGCAGTGACACAAGTGCGGTCACGGTAGCAGTGACACAAGTGCGGTCACGCTCCTCTTCGGGAGCGTTGCCCACCATCGATGGCAGTATTTTATCCCACTCGGCACAGCATAAACACTCCATTTCAGTCGGCATGGGTTGGCACACTCCACACTCACACCACCAGTTCGTGTTTGCTCTCGTTCTCAGGCTCAGGTTCGAAAAGGTAGGGTCTTGGATCTTGGTAGTCGAAGTCATCATCTTCGTCTATCGTGTAATCTTCCATATTCATCGCCATTAGAACTCTTAGAGAAAGCCCACCTGTCAGTGTCAGCCTAGTTGCAGAGAACTTGGTAGTCACGCTGGTGTATTGCCGGAAGTTGAGGGTTTACAGATGCTGCGTGGTGTCTTTGCGCCTGGCAGCGGTGCTTTGCCGGTGCTATGCCCGAAAATAGTTCCAAATCTAAATTGGTCTAGTAAATCCCTTTGTGTTAATTTGCATTGATATTTGTACTCGATGTGAATGTACAGGTTACGAGAAATAATTATAAAAAATCTTGAGTTATTTGATTCACTTTTGCACCGACATGCTAGCTGGCATCTCCGGATTACAGCGACTACGCTAAGCTAAAGCTAACCGGGCCGTTTCTAGATTAGGACAATGGCTGGGTCGGCTATGAAACGCTTTGGCTCACTCATCCAACTCTAGGGACTGCGGGGAGTGACCCAATTTCACCTAGGGGTGGCGTATTCCTTTAAGTTTAATTTCACTGCTAGTTACGCCCCTGCTGAAAGTCGTAAGTCAATGAAGCTCTTCCAGACCTCTTATGTTCCAGACTCACTCTCAATTACAACTGAGAAGGTCTCCGTGCTAACCAGGGTCTCTGCTGTCTAACTCAGATCTGCGTTCATAAATAGAGGGTCCCTACCATCTGCATTCATAAGGAGAGGGTGTCTGCTGAGGCCTCTGCTGGCTTACTGTGGATCCTCAGAGGCACACTTTGGGTTATTGTCATGGTAACGAGATTTGCAGGTTTAAGGGAGTGCGTGGCTATTTTTATTTGCCTCCACTGATACCACAGCCCTGCTCATTACCGCTGTTCAAGCCAGCTGCTGGAGTGCCAGAAGCAGGGAGAGGGCAGAGAAAACAACTGAGCACCACGACAGCCCGGCTCAAAATACAGCACACACACACACACGCGCACGCACGCACGTACACACGCACATAGACACGTACACACACACACACACACACACACACACAACACAGCTGACTGGCACTGACAGCCAAGGACAAAAATAGATATTTATCAAAAATAAAAACAGAAAAATTAAAAAAATAGCTGCCTGTTGCAGGATGCAGATGAGGACGTGCAGAATGTTACTCCAACAGATTTAGTATAACTGATAATTATAACAGATTTTAATATAATTGAACCCCCACAGAATAAGTCCTAGTGGGAAATCCTGAGGATTTGTTGTCGTAATTGCAAGCAAAAACAATCTATTCAGGGTCACATTTGTGATATAACCATTAGTCATCGTGAAATAGGAAAATCTCCGGCTGTCAGGAGAGCCATGGAAAAGGAGCTTGATTCTAAAAACTTTATTGATTCTGCGAGAATGCACTTTATACCAGTCAAGTCAATACTGACAACCAATCATGGAGTTGAAGTTGAAGGAGTACGGTAACTCCACAGCACTCAGAGGCTGACTGCAGACAGACTGTCACACACACACACACACACACACCATTTTTAGATTCTAGCACCAAGAAAGCACATCCACACACATAAACACACACGCACATACACACACACACACGCACACCATTTCTAGATTCTAGCACCAAGAAAGCACACCCCCACCCCACTGCCCTCTGGGAAGAGGTACAGAGGTACAGAAGCCTACGCTCCCGCACCACCAGACTCACCAACAGCTTCATACACCAGGCTGTTAGGATGCTGAACTCTCTCCCCCCTCTCCCCCCTCCACCCTCAGCCACATAACATCCTGGACTTTGGACCCACAATGGCTGCCTTGCACTACTCCACTACTCCACTTGCACTACTCCACTTGTACACTTGCACACTTTGCAACTTGTTGTTGTTGTCCTGTTGTCCTGAAAACACTTCTGAACACACTTCTGCTGCTCTTACATAACTTGCACCACTATGCCACTTGCATACTTAGGTCAAACAGAACTACCTCAGCCATTTATTGGCCTGACTTTTGCACTATTATATTGACTGTCTACTGTATGCACAATTGCACAATTTCAACAAAATTTCGCTGCTCTTATTTCTTCATTGTATGTGCCTTCTTATTTACTTTTTATATTGTTTACTTGAATATTATGTTTGTCTGTGGACCTAATTGGTTAAAATATGTCTTGTCTCCACCGTGGGATAGTGGGAAACGTAATTTCGATCTCTTTGTATGTCTTGACATGTGAAGAAATTGACAATAAAGCAGACTTTGACTTTGACTTTGACTTTGACCCCCGGGCATGCTGCCAAAGAAAGCTGTGAGGAACACCTTTAAGGATGTGTGTAGAAGTGTGACCCAGGAGCTCACACCACTCCAGCACCCTCTCTCTGATGACTCCCTGTGCAGGCTCCGGGTCTGTCCATTTGTTCCAGTCCACAAACATACAATACACACATACACACGCACACACACACAGCTGCTGCAGCAGCAGCAGCAAACCCTCCAGCACACACACACACACACTATGCACACACACACAGACACACACACACACACCATGTGCACACACACACACACACACACACAAAGACACGCAAACATACACACACACAAATATACACACACCACACACACACACACACACACAGACACACACACACACATACACACCAGCATCAACAGCAAACACACCAGCACATTCACACACCAGCAGAAGCAGCATGTCATCCAGCCAGCACTCCGGGCTCAGAGTCACGCTCCACACCCCGCAAGTTAAATATGACGAACCCAATACCATCAGGGCTATTAGATTCGCAGGAGAAGCAAAAATAAGTCAAGCAGATGAACTGTGAAAGATCAAAGGAGTGAAGCGGATATCTTAACGAAGGAACAGGGATGAGAGAGAGAGAAAGAGAGAGAGAGAGAGAGAAAGAGAGAGTGAGTAAAGGAGAGGGCACGCACGCACACACACACACACACACACACAGACCAAAAGACGAGATCATTTGTTGAATGGGAGCGCTGGCTGGCTGTGAAGCTCACAGAGGAAACGAGAGGGCAGCCAATCCATCACAATGAGGGCTGAGGGAGTGAAGTGGAGCAGAGAAAGTGATGAGGAGGGAGAGGAGAGAGGAGAGAAGAGATCAGGGGAGGAGAAGAGAGGAGAGGAAAGGAGTGAAGAGGAGAAAAGAAAAGAGATAGGGAGAGGATGATAAGAAAGCAGAGGAGAGAATAAAAGATGGGGGAGAACGAGGAGAGAAGAGAAGAGAAGAGAAGAAGAAAGGAGAGATGAGAAGAGAGGAGAGGATAGAAGAGGAGAGGGGTGGAGAGAGAATAGGAGAGGAGAGGAGAGGAGAGGAGAGGAGAGGAGAGGAGAGGGGTGGAGAAAAGAAAAGAAAAATGAGGGGAGGAGAAGAGTGGGTTGGAGAGGAGAGAGGAGAAGAGAGAAGAGGGGAGAGAAGGAGAGGAGAGGAGAGGAGGAGAGGAGAGGAGGCCACATGTGTGCTCACAGTCAGTGATGGCGTGTGCCAGCAGCTCCACTCCCCCGCAGTAGTACAGGCTCATTTCATCAGGCTTGTCCAGCTTCCGGAGGAGCTGCAGCAGCCCTTGTGTCGCCGTGGAAACCACCTCCACCGCCTCTTCCTGCTCCTTCTGACATTCCTCCTGCGCGCTTCGCTCCTCCTGCTCCCTGCGCTCCGCCAGCTCCACCTGGAATAAATAATCTGGGTGGGGGAGGCAGATGACACACACATTTACACACACAGCCAGGCCCAGGAGCCTCAACAGCCAACCTCCGCCGACACTCTGGACATTCCAGAGATGCGGTCAAACTTCGTGAACAGAGGTGAGCATTCAAGGCAAACATGTTTTCTCTGAACAGTTCAATTGGAGCAACTTTATGTAAAACTTTCCATAACCCCTCGTCCGACTCCCCTGTATGATGACGGACAACAGAAAAAACAGAAAACTGTTTGCAAATGTTGGCCAGATGTTTGTGGCCTACTTCTTTAAACAACCCCATCACAATGCCCAGCACGCCCTCTTAACACTATACACTGATGAAAGACACTGTATTCATACACACTCATTCTCGCTCTGTCTCTGTCTCGCATAAAGGAACAGAGCAAATGAAAATTAGTTTAAATGCCTCGTGTTCAGACTGGGCTAGAGGGCCATATGGGGCTGAACAGAAGACAGAGTGAGGAGCAGTCAGAGACAGCTCACTGTAAAAAAGCGGCTCTTTCATGTCTCTGAGTTTGAACTCACTTAAAGAATGGCTTTGAGTGTGTGTGTGAGTGTGCTAATTTTTGTGTGTGTGTGTGTGTGTGTGTGTGTGTGTGTGTGTGTGTGTGTGTGTGTGAGTGTGTATGCATGTATGTGTATGTGCCTGTGTGTGTGTGTGTGTGTGTGTGTGTGCATGTGCATTTGGGTGTGTGGATGCGTGTGTGTGTGTGTGTGTGTGTGTGCATGTGCATGTGCATGTGTATTTGGGTGTGTGGATGTGTGTATGTGCCTGTGAGTGTGTGTGTGTACAGTATGTGTGTGTGTGTGTGTGTGTGTGTGTGTGTGTGTGTGTGTGTGTGTGTGTGTGTGTGTGTGTGTGTGTGTGTGTGTTTGTGCATAAGTGTGTGTGTGAGTGTGTTTGTTTGTGCATGAGTGTGTGTGTGTGTGTGTGTTTGTGTATCTGCGTGTGTATGACAGTCATGTCTGGAGAAAAAAAAGAGAGAACGAGGAGACATCCGGTGAAAAGGTGAAAGAGGCTGTGATTGATGTAGCGCTGTCACTCTGCTCACGTGATCTGGATCTGGACGTTTCTCTCGTCTCGATCCCTGATGAAATCCGTTCCGTCCGCCATGCAACCGAATCGAATGATCGGAAACAGACTGTAATGGGCATTCGCTCAGGTGACCTCAGGTAACCCGCCTTTCATCACGGCCCGTTGCTCAGGTGACCACAGATGCACTCAGCTCAGTACCACCTTTCACCTTTCACCTTTCCTCAGATGACCTTAGGTGACCCACCTTTCACAACGGCCTCTCGCTGTGGCTCCATCTCAAGGATCCTTATGTAGCACTCCCGCGCCTGCACACACACACACACACACACACACACACACACACACACACACACACACACATATACACGACACATGAGCACAGCATCAGCGTTAGCAGGGAGAGGTGTTAGCCGCTCAGCAAGAACATCATTAGGGCTCTGACAGAGTGACCGAGTATGGGGTAAACACGGTGAGGACTGACCTTTGCATACTGATTAAGGCCGAGATGCGCCCGACCCATGTGCACGTACGCCTTCACACACTCCTCATTACACTGGCGGAGGGAGAGAGAGAGAAGGAAAGAGAGAGAAAGGTGGAGAGAGAGAGAGAGAGAGAGAGACACCATGTCTTTGAGTGTTGAGTCTGTCACAGCAACGAGCCATCACCAGACACACAGCAATCACTCAAGCACACAAACACACATACAGACAGACACACACATACACAGAAGAGCACAACATCACAAGTTTTATAAACTTATTATAAATAATAAATATGAAAAAAACAACGTTTAGAAACTTTCAAAAAAAAAAAACACCAAAATGTGTAAATAAAGTCTATATTTTCAATCTAGTAATACACAGTAAATGTACTGTGAAGGTAAGATGTACACATGAGAACGTCAGTGTGGCACAGAAGCTTCTAGAAACACTTATCACTATGTAAACCACTGCACCAGCACACTGGGCTTCAGTGCACACCTGCAGTAGAGCCCACCTTTAAAGCCCACCTTAATGCCACAAACCTGCAGAGCCCACATTTAAAACCCACCTTAGCGCTACAAACCAGCAGAGCCCACATTTAAAACCCACCTTAGCGCCACAAACCTGCAGAGCCCACATTTAAAACCCACCATAGCGCCACACACCTGTAGAGCCCACCTTTAAAACCCACCATAGTGCCACACACCTGCAGAGCCCACCTTTAAAGCCCACCATAGTGCCACACACCTGCAGAGCCCACCTTTAAAGCCCACCTTAGCGCCACACACCTGCAGAGCCCACCTTTAAAGCCCACCTCAATGCCACACACCTACAGTAGTGCCCTTTTGGAATACCCATACGACCTTTCGGCAAATTTGGAATTCGCTCTGCAGGGGACACAAACACAATCGCTAATCTGACATAGACGTGTATTTCTTTGGAATTGAGTAAACAACTGCATTTACAACCTTCGTTTACAAGATTGCTACACTTTTGAGATGGTTTGGTAAGAATTGAATGTCCCAATTTAAGTTTAATTTCACTGCGTTACACCCCTAGAACCTCAATGAAGCTTTTCCAGACCCACACCCAATTGTACAATTGTGAAGGTCTGGGTGTTCCCAGGTTAGTAGTGCCCACTTTAGTGCCACATACCTGGAGCAATGCCCACCTCAATGTCATACACCTCCAGCAGTTCGTTCAAGAATCGTTCAAGAATCTTTGCCCTTTTTTAGAGTGGGAAATTAATAAATAGACATTGAGAAAGAACGAAGTAGGGCTAATGACAACCACTCAAGCAAGCAGTAATAGAAAAATCTAATTACCAGATAAACACCAATGCTGTATGGAAATATATTTGTATTAATGTATTTTGGCAAGTACATTTAAACTGTTACAACAAATTTCCCTGATGTTCCCTGACTTCGCCCTAAAAAAATACAATTGACTTTCCTGACTTTCCATTTGGAATATAGACTTTATTAAAATGCCATGATATTCCAGAAATTCCATGACCTGTGGAAAACCTGTGCCCACCTCAGTGCCACACACCTGCAGTAGTGCCCACCTCAGTGCCACACACCTGCAGTAGTGCTCACCTTTAAAGCCCACCTCAGTGCCACACACCTGCAGTAGTGCTCACCTTTAAAGCCCACTCACAGTCAGCGATGGCCTCTGTGTACCTCTGCAGTTTGATGAGCGCCTGCACCATAGGGAGACACAGAAACACACACTAAAGTCTGTCTCTTTCATCCTGGGTCTACCTACAGTTCGTCCTCCAGAAATGAAGGTGAATGTGTCTGTGTTTGTATCTGTATCTGTGCTGTGGGTTCTACTTGTGCCCAGTATTGATTTTCTACATGATCACCTGTGTTTATATCTGTGCTGTGTCTGTGTTTGTTATAATATCTATGTTGTGGTTGTGTCTGTGTTGTGTTTTTGTCTGTGTTTGTTTTTGTGGCTGTGCTGTGTATAAGTCTGTGTCGTGTTTGTGTCTGTGCTGCGTTTGTGTCGTGTCGTGTCTGTGTTTGTGTTTGTGTTGTGCTGTGTTTGTGGCTGTGTTGTCATATCTGTGACTGTGTCAGCACTGTGAGACTCCACCTGTGCCCGGTTGGTGTAGAGCTCCTGCTTATCTCGCAGCTGCAGCAGTCCCTCCGTGTAGAGCTGCACAGCAGTCTGATAGTCCCCCTGAGAGAAGGCTACGTTGCCTCTGACCTTCAGGGCTGGATGTGTGTGTGTAGAGGGGTACTCAGCGTGAGCCAACACGAAATCCAGCCTCTGCTCTGACAGACAATTGATTTACAGGAGCAATCCACTCTTACCGTTGGATTTCTCTTCCTTTGCTTTCCTGCTCTTCCTCCTCTCCTCAGCATCCTTCTCCAGCAGCCTCATGAACGCCTCTAAGCCATGGAAGGGTTACAGTTAGCCATGCTTGAAAGGCTGCGCACTGATCAAAGTAACCGTTTTCTGGGGAATGTGCACTTAGCTCTACATCTTTCAGTGTATATGCCCCTGTTTGTCATGTGAGTAGACATGGTAACACACACCTTGACTGGTGTCTGGATCACTGAGGAAGTCCTAGAACACAGAGCACGATACACAGCATAATTTTCAATGGTGAGAAAAGCACTTTGATGGGGTACATTGCAGTCCGTAGCATTAACAAACAACCCAAACCTGTCATGGTGTACAATAGGCTAAGCACACTTCAGAAACTGTTAAGTTCTCTTAATGAACTGGCTATGAATTCTGGTTGTTTGAAAATACTAATTGACTGATTTGTATTTTATCTAGTCTATATAATCTCACATAATGAGCACTGTGTGGTTGACTATCAGAACAAAACAAAACAGCCCTAATAGTTTTCTCTTGCAGTTTGATGTTCGTATACTGTTTAACTCCACCAAAAGACTAAAAAAAAAAGAAAATTTGTATTGGTATTGCAAGTCTCTAGCGGCAGGCCAAACAAATCCAGTTACCGCTTGGGCTGTCGCTGCCGCTGGGTTACGTGAGTTAATCACAGTCCGGTTGACGGCTCCTTTCTGATGCGCCTTCCGTTTAGAGGCCTCCAGCCAGCTGTCCGCGCGCTCCACAGCTTTGGTGTGGCTACTCGTGTCAGCAGAAGACAGCTCTTTCACCAGCTCGCCTTCAGACATAAGCACCATGACCATATATCACCCACACACACGCACACACACACACACAGCAAGGACAATGCAAACAACCAGGGCACAACATTGGTGGTTATGACGATAAACAAACTGTTGCGATCCTAATTGAATTCACTTGGCGACGTGTGTCTAAAATTAACAGAATTCATTTCTGAAAAAGCATCACCTAACACTGCTGTTTTAGTTTTGCTGCTAACGTTAGCGATCTCACAACGTGATTCTAACTAGTCTAGAAGCTATCGGAACTCCCCCTATTACCGTCGGTCCCGTATTTCCACCGTCTTGTATGTGTCACTTAATATCCATTTCTATACAAACCAAGACAGCGGACTCCTAAAGAAACGCAACCACCCACACAATAGGTGTATCTAAATTAGCTATGTACCAAAAATGACATTTTACCGTGACTGGAAGAGCTGTAAACAGTGTTGTAAGGCTGCGTGTACACAACCGCTTTGAGCTCCAGTGGAATTTTAATTTCATGACAAGAATTCTCGGTCTAACCGTTCATGACGATGTGCCGTTGACCCATCAGGCCAGGCCAGCACTATAACTCCGAGCGTGGTAAACAAAATCGGATATTTCAGGCAGTAAATGCTCCCGTTAAGAACCAAAGCAGATTTTGTTCAAATCTACACATCTATGGCTACTGAAAAATGTAAGGTTCATTTAGTAAATGTTATTTTGAAGTGTTAAAAAACATCGTTGTTTTACAATTTCTGAACAAAAGTGGTGATAATTGGGGGTGTTACGATAGTCTAACTAGACTAACGTTAATGTCTATTGCACTGAGGTTTTAAACACAACATACTTATCGCATCCACATTTTTCAGGAAATCATCAAATCCTTCGCTGTCTTCCATTGTGAATGATGCACATGAACGAGGATGTTCCACAGTGTAAATTATAAAGCTGACCAAGTAAGCACAGGACACAGCACACAGTTTACAAGCAGTGTTTCGTTACGCTGTAACCATGGTTACGAGCAGCAGGAAGTTAGAGCAATGGGGTCGTGCTCAGCATAGACATAAACATAATATACATGTATATTATGTCTATGGTGCTCAGCAAAGAATCGTGCTGGGGTCGTGCAAAATTCAAAAGCCTACACCCTATTTATATCAAATTATTTTGTACAGTGTTGCAGTGTTGTGTAGGGTATGATTATAGTTGTTATTAGGATACAAGGAAGTTTATTGTCACATGCATATAGTTACTGGAAGTAAGAAATGCAGTGAAATTATGTCTGGTGTCAGCCTATTTGTGCATTTATGGGGGGGTAAAAAGTGCAGTAGAAGAGGGGTTTAGTAGATTAAGTGGCAAGGGCTGCATAAGAAAGGTGGGGGAGGATTGGGATTCGGGGGGGGGGGGGGGGGGGGGGGGGGGTCATCAACAAGGAGCACCCAAAAGCAAAAGGGGCAAGGAAAAACTCCCTTACCAAGGAAGAAACCTTCGGCAGATCCACGGCTCAAGGCAAGGGGCTAACCCAACTGCCAGGGGTCTTGGTGTGTGTGTTGGGGGGATGACAGGGGAGATGGGATAGTGTGCTGTGTGGGGAGAGGGCAGTGTGCAATATGTGTGTTGGAGAAGCTTCCTCATGAGACAATGTGCTGTGTATTGGGGGGGGGGGGGGAGGAGGGGCAGTGTGCTGTAAGTATGTTGGGGATGTGTGTTGGAGAAGCTTCCTGATGAAATAATGTGCTGTGTATGTAGGGGAGAGGGTGGGGTGTACTGCAAGTATGGTGAAGGGACTTACTATTGCAAGCAGAGTACTGTATGTATGATGTATGTGAGTGATGACAGTGAAGATGTGTGTGTGGGCAGGAGGGGAGTGGAGCAGTGACTGTGTGTGTGTGTGTGTGTGTGTTGTGTGTGTGTGGGTAGGTGGGGGCAGTGTGCTGTAAGTATGTAGAGGATGTGTGTTGGAGAAGATCCTGAAGACAGTGTGCTGTGTATGTAGGGAGGGGGGGGGGCAGTGTGCAGCAAGTATATAGAGGAGGCTTACTGTAGCAAGCAGTGTGATGTATGTATGTGAGGTGATGACAGTGATGATGTAAGTGTGTGTGTTTTTTGTGTGTGTGTTGGGGATGGGAGTGGGGTGGGGGGGGGGGGGGGGGCAGAAGGCTAGGCAATCAAGGACATGGGTAGATAGATGGAGGAGAAATAAAAAATAATAAATAAAAAGTTCTATGGAGATGTGCAAAAGTTGGAGAAAGTCAGATATGTTTGTGTGTGTGTGTGTGTGTGTGTTTGTGTTTTGACGTGTGATGAAATAAGAAAATAAATAAAAGGTCTGTAGCATAGGGAGAGGGATGTAAAAGTGCTAAAAGCCATGTAGGTGTGTGTGGGGGGAGGCGTCATGAGTGCTGAGGAGTGAATGAGTGCAAAGTCAGTATAGTGTGAGTTCAGAGTTGGGAAATGTTTGAGAGTGCTGAGGAGTGAATGTGTGCAAAGTCAGTATAGTGTGAGTTCAGAGTTCGGATGGCCTGGGGATAAAAACTTCTCCTGAGTCTCTCAGTTCTGGCTTTGTGACTACATAGGCGTCTTCTTGATTTCAGCGGTAGGAATAATCCACTGTTAGGATGAGAAGAGTCCTTCAGAATCTTTTGGGCTCTTAGGAGTACTCTTCTGGAATAGATATCTTGTAGAGCAGGGAGTTGAGTTCTTATAGTACGTTCAGCTGAGCGCACTACTCTCTGCAGAGTACTACAATCTCTAACTGTGGAGTTCCCATACCAGGTGATGATGCTACCAGTTAGAACACTCTCAACCGCTGAAGTGTAGAAGGCCTTCATGATGGATGTAGAAACTTTGAATTTCCTTAGCTGACGAAGGAAGTAGAGTCGTTGTCTGGACTTCTTCAGAACATATTGAGTGTTAACAGTCCATGTTAAGTCTTCAGTAATGTGGACACCAAGGTATTTAAAACTTGTGACTCTCTCTACAGGTTGCCCGCTGATCATTAGTGGGGTGTAACTGTAGTTCTGCTGCTGCCTTCTGTAATCCACTACCATTTCCTTGGTTTTATGGATATTCAGTGTCAAGCTGTTAGATTGACACCACTGTGCCACCTCATCAACCTGATCCAAGTAGAGCTGTTCATTGTTGTTACTAATCAGGCCCAAGATCACTGTGTCATCTGCAAACTTGATGATGGAGGTATGACTACTGTTGGCTTTGCAGTCATGTGTGTAGATGTTGTACAGCAGTGGACTCAAAACACAGCCTTGGGGAGCACCAGTGCTGATGGTTAATGTGTCAGATGTCAGACCTCCCACTCTAACCACTTGTGAACGGTTGGTGAGAAAGTCAAATATCCAGTGACACAGGGTGGTGTTCAGTCCTAAGGCCTTCATCTTTGTGACCAAGGTGAGAGGTACTATCGTGTTGAATGCTGAACTAAAGTCAATGAACAGCATCCTCACATAATTCCCATTCCCCTCCTCCAGGTGAGTTAAGGTGGTGTGCATGAGGTTTGAGATGGCATCCTCTGTAGACCTGTTGGCTCTGTAAGCAAATTGGAGGGGGTCGAAGGAGGCAGGGAGGGATGAGCAGATAATGTTTTTCACAAGCTTCTCAAAACACTTCATCACTGTAGACGTCAGGGCTACTGGGCGGTAGTCATTCAGACATGATGGACTTTTGTTTTTCGGTACTGGAACAATAACAGACTGCTTGAGGCAAGTAGGAACTGTCTCTTGAGCCAATGATGTGTTAAAGATATAAGTGAACACAGGAGCTAACTGAGCAGTGCAGGATTTCAAAACCCTGTTAGAAATTCCATCCGGTCCAGCAGCTTTTCTACAATTAACCCTCCTAAAGGCATTGCTCACATCGACCTCAGAGACACAGAAAGGTGCATCCTCATTTGCTTCACATGCTGCAGCTAGTGCAAGATAGTCTGTGTTTTTCATGTCAAAGCGAGCATAAAAAGCATTAAGTTCATCAGGGAGGGCTTTACTCACATTCATCATAGGAGGGGACTTTCTTTCAAAGCCAGTGATTGTTCGGAGTCCTTTCCACACTCGTGCTGGATCACCCTCCAAGAAATCAGCTTCAACTTTGTCTCTATAGCGCCGCCTACCATCTTTAATAGCTCTACGTAAACTATAAGATGCTGCTTTTATTAGGCTATTCAGTTCAATTTAATTTGTCCTAGTCCATTACTAATATTGAGTAGACCTATTGCTTTATTTGGGCTGTTTGACTTTACTGTTGACGACATTAAGTCGCTTTGGACAAAAGCTAAGAAATAAACATAGGCTATGGACCCTTTCAAGAGAGTTCCATTATCAGCATCATAGTTGGCCCCACAAGACTTCCGTTTTAACATTCCATATGTTATCTTAATGCAGAGGAAGTAGATTGGGGCCCAAATAGAACGTTCAAGCATTGTTTTTGTTTACCTTGTTGAAAGGGTCTATAGGCATAAACATAACATGGCACAGGGAGAGAGTAAGTAGGCCTACATGTCTTCGTATCAGCTGAACACACCTGCAAAAGAAGGGGGCGGTTATGTTAACTCCAGAGGCAAAGTAAACAATCCAGCCAGTTAACATGAAAGCCAGTTACCGTATAACACCGGCATTGGTGTGTGCTTCACCTCACTGTGTTCACTGTGTGCTGAGTGTGTTTCACTAATTCACGGATTGGGATAAATGCAGAGATTCACGGGATCAAAAGAGTATACTATATATAGCCTATGTCCCTTGTTTGTTGTGGGTTCAAGAATAATCTGTGTAGCCTACTGTGGGCACAGACTGACACAAAATGTGATGTGGGGTAATCTATGAAATAGTGTTATACGTATGTTGAGTTTCATTTTATGTCCATGGTGTTAGAGGTAGAGGTCAGACATAGGCTAATAAAGGTCACTAAATTCACCCCATTGCGTAGGTAGGCTGGTCTTATCTTGCTTGAGGAGGTGATGTCTAATGGTTTGGGAAATTGACTCTGGGCTCCTAAGCAAACGTAATCCTATCTTTAAGAGGATATTAAAGTATTAACTGTTTGGTCCTTTTGAATTTCCAAGCAGTAAACTAAATTTCCCCATAAACTGTGCCATAAACTGTGAGGTTGACGGCTGGCTGATAAATAGGCAAACTAAAAACTTCAATGGAGCAAAATCGGTTTCAACTGGAGTCATGTAACAACAGTGCCCCCTCTGTCCATTTGGAAAATACTGTATTTCCAACATCAGTTTCATTCAAATGAAAGTCCTAAAGTGGGAATTTAAGCTTATGAATTAATAAATAAAGAAATAAATTACAGAATATTGCTGCTCACCAGGTTCACTTAAGGAAGGCATATAATAAATCACTGAATGTTCATAACACAGTTAGATACCCCTTAACTATGACTATTATACTGTTTATGTAAAGCATTGAATGACCTCTGTGTATGAAATGCGCTATATAAATAAACTTGACTTGACTTGACTATAAACATTTACATCTTATGTCAGTGCTGATCTAATGTTTGTTGTGAGATTTGATTCATTCACACTGAATAGGCCTATCTCAAAAGCTTACACAGGTAAGCCTGTGTGTGTGTGTGTGTGTGTGTGTGTGTGTGTGTGTGTGTGTGTGTGTGTGTGTGTGTGTGTGTGTGTGAAATACCTAAAGAGTAACAATTATGTGACTGTGGAATGTATTTGTGGGTTAGTTGGTTTTCCTGTGTTTTGTTGAAGGTTGTTCTATTTAGGCTAAGCCCGTTTAGGCATGTAAAGTTATACGTATACAGAACAGGTCAAAAACAGATAAAATCTGTGTAATAGAATAATTTTATATATACGTAATATAACATAGTAATATTGCTGTGTTTGCATGTCTTCAGTCACATTATCATGATAGTGAAGCTGTTCTTTTTGGACAATACAAGTGACTTCACATCCAAACCCCAAAACCATATAATAGTATCACTTTCAACCAGTAGGTGGCGATATTAGCATACTGTACACAGAGCCGTATCGGCTCTGACTGTACACAGTGGGATTTTACAAAATCACAGAAGAATACAGTGATAATTACTTTAGCAGTTTTGAATAGCCTAAGTGGATATTTGTTTTTAGATAGATAGATAGATAGATAGATAGATAGATAGATAGAAAGAAAGAATATACTTTACTTTAATTTAATGTCCCCCAGAGATGCTTTGTGTAGAATATTCTACCTGCCAACTTCATTCAGCCTCAAGCAGGTTAAGAATTGTAAGAATGACCCATAGTTGGTTTAGTAAAAGTAACCCAACTTAGAGTTAAAGTCACCAACCCAATAGATTAAGTTATTTTAACCCAACCCGAGGTGGGTCCAATAGTGACCCAGGCACCAGGGCTAGGAATAACCCAATTTGGGTTGTTATAAACCCAGCATTTTTAGAGTGTATGTGTGATATGTTAAAATCATCAGATCTATGAAGTAGGGTTAATATAATCTCAATGTCATCTATTTAAAAATATAATTTTGGGGGTGTTTGGATGAACACTTATTAGTATATGAAGTAAAAAGACCAGGTGAGCTAACACCGCCTTGTAGTGCTCCATATGTTTCTAGAGAAAGGTTACTATAACCTGCTGTGTCCTATTTGTTAAAAATGAATGGAACCATCTTATCACTAAGCATGATGTCCAGCTGCCTGAGTTTCTCAATTAGTAAGTGGGGATGAAGTGTGTTGAATGCAGAACTAAAATCAATCAAAAGTAAGCGTGCATATATGTGTTGTCCTCAAGATGTTTTAAAGCCAAATGCATGATGGTAGTGATGGCATCCTTAGTGATACAACCCTGTTTGTAGGCAAACTGAAATGGGTCCAATTTGCTTTTAACGTCTGCCTTCAGCCAGCCTAGCTAGTCATGTGTCTATCTAATGTAAAAACTGTGTAAGTCATTGGGCATTTTTGTGTCATTTGATGTGATTAGATGCTTCTTGGGTTCATATTTGTAATAGCCTTTATGAAATCCTACACTCTTTTTATATTACAATTATCCACTAAGAGTTCTTTCTCTTTCTTTTTGGCTGTGTGCAACTGCTGGTTAAGTCCTTTCTGCGCTAGTCTGAGTACAACCCTGTCCTGAGTTTTAAATGCAATTTCCTTTCTGTTAATGAAGTCTTTAATCTCTTTACTGATGTAGGGTTTGTTATTTGGGATAACAACTTCCTTTTTAGTGACTACATGTTCAATGCAAAAATGAATATAGTCTGTAATTACATCCGTGGCAGAGTCAATGTCCTGACGGAGTATGTTCCAGTCCGTGCTGAGAAAACAGCCCCACATTTGGCGTTGACCATACAGCAACTTGTTTTGTCTTTGGTTTACAGCTCTTTAACAGTCTTATTGAAGGGAAACAAGTACACTGCCTTGTGTTCCGAGTTGGAGAATCCGAGTTGGAGTTCCGAGAATGTTCCTTGCACATTCCCATTATCCAGTATGCTACAGTATTATTCCGGGTAACACATCTCATGTGTTGTTCATAACCAGGTAGCATTAATTCCAGTTTGCAATGATTGAAATCCATCATGCTGCATGTCCTGCAGCTCAGAGGATAACATGTAAAGTCAGTGGTGTGCATAGCTGCTCAAAAGATGAGTCTCTTCTTTCTTTCCCAGCAGAAATTGAATCTAAGTCAATTAGATTATGTAGGCCTACACTGGATTGTGTCACCATTCAGAAGATAATTCTCGTCTCTTATCTCAGTCCAGAGGGGAGTCACGTGTACTGCAGGCAGTAGTGAATCCTGATGCAGTTGAAGGAACACTTCCCACTGTAGCCACCCTGCTGTCTGACTGGTAGTGCATGCAGTGGCAGTCCCCTGCACAGGGGCAGCCTTCTAAATCAGCTTGTTCAGGCCCACTGCTTCTGCTTCCCCAACAGGTGGCAGCAAAGAACATTGCACTTGAAACAGCAGACTGGTAAAAAGCTATGTGACGTCTTGTTTTACATATTAAAAGACTTAAGTTTTACTTGTAACAACAGACTGGTAAAAAAGATATGTGACATCTCATTTTGCACATATTAAAAGACCTACAAGCAGGGCCGGAGTGGGGCCACTTTTCAGCCCGGGAGTTTCAGGCCCAAGACCGGCCCACTTTTTTAGTGGTGGTGGAAATTGGATAAATAAGGCAACATTCCAGCTCTTACTATCCTGTAGTTTTTATTATAGGCTAATATTCCACTATTCCACAAGGATAGGTTGATAAGTTAACAAAAACAGGAAGGAAGAAATAAAGCATTTGAAATGTATCCCACAATTCCACTAAGAGGCATATTAAACTACTGTATTGTTTACATGTTTTTTTCTGCATGGGTCAGCTATCATGTTGTTTGGTGATTTGCTCATTTACTACATCCACTTCTGAGCAAACAAGCTATATAGGTTGATCATGTAGCCTACTGCTGTCATAGCCTACTGTTCTTTCTTCCATAAAATAACTTTAATTCATATGGTTAACTCTATTATCCTTCTACTTGTCCCTATAGTCATAGTTAATTTCGGGCTTATCATTTTCAGCGGGGGACTGGCTGATCTGCTGCTCAGGCTACTTTTGTTTTTAGGCCTATAGGCTACTGCATACACAGATCAAGCTTGAGTTTTGTTATCAATATTTGCATAATATTTGCAAAGTCTATAAATAGCCATATTGGATGATACCAACATTCTAACATTTTAATTCATTTAATAGGCCTATGTTACTTGCGAATAGGTTGACAACGCTACAACGTCCAGTAGGTTATTAGCCCAATTACGCCGTTATAATCATGGCTATCTCTCTTTACCAGTTGCCACTTATGTCTGTCCTCTTAAAAAGCATGGCACATTTGGCAGCATTTCCCTCCAATACTTTTCGTCTTTTTTACCTGGCCTTTTCAGTCCCTCATGGCATCTTTCTACCATCCATCCTCCCTGACGCTTATCACTACGGTAGGGCCGGCCCGGCTGGTATCTGAGAAAACTTTTTAGGAAAGATGGACTATGTGGACCCAACCAATTAACTCTTCTTGGGAGGAGAGAACAACCCATGCAGAGTCTGCGGTGTTAATAGAATGCGAACGTGTGTAGCCAACTTTGAGAGAAGATAGATTAACGTGACGTAACGTGACCAATATTTTTCCCTCGACCGGCCCAAAAGTGAAGCGGCCCACCGGGAATTCTCCCGATTCTCCCGATTACCCACTCCGGGCCTGCCTACAAGCTTTGTAGCTTTCTCAGGAAGTGTGGTCTGCTATGTTCCCTCCTGTTGATAGCCTCGGAGTGACATATATCTAAGAGAGGAAATTGACGTTCCTCACTAAGAGAGGAAATTGACGTTCGTCAGGCTCAGGCACTGGAAGAGTGAGATTGGTAAGATTGTTCATAATCAATTTCCTGGAATACCCACATATGGGAGGAGGCCGTGCCTGGAACCCTTTCACTCTGGGCAGCAGGGCCTTTGATGGCCTTGGCTGTAGTGGGCCATTATGGCGCTGCTAGGCCCGAGAGACTGCCTACACTGAACTCACAGCTTTTTTCAATTCAGCCCCCATATGTTGTTATGTAATAATCTGAACAAGATGTTCACAAAATTGAGTCTAATTTAACCTAATTCATGTGCTGTCAATGACTTGTAGTGTTTATTTATTTACAAAATAAGTTTTTGTTTTGCTTGGTCTGAGTTTTTTCGCTAGTCGCTAACCTTGTTTGTAATGGTGCAGTGGATCTGATATCTAGCTAAAAGACTACTCAAATGGTATCATGTTGTGCCTTGGCTCCAGGCAGGACGAGAATGCCCTGGCCCTGGCACATTAGTGCTGCAGACATGAGCTCAGGTCCTGATTGAAGCCCATTTCCAATGTAGCTAAAACAAGGGCACGCAATACAATCGCTAATCTGGCACGGACGTGTATTTCTTAAATTGAGTAAAACAACTGCATTTAAAATCTTTGTTTACGAGATTGCTACTCTTCTGAAATGATTCGGAAAGAGTTTAATGCACCGATTTAAGTTTAATTTCAGTGCTAGTTATGCCCCTGTTGCAAGTCGTAAGTCAATGAACCTTTTCCAGACCCACTCTCAATTACAATAAATAACAGAAGATGCTGTTACAACACAGTTAACGCTCCACCGGAAATAAATGAGCGCATGGGCGTAGATTTAGGGTGGGACGCTAAGGACTAATCCTAATCAATATTTTAAGATGACAAAATTGTCCCCACCAATATTTTAGCGAACTTATTTGTGCTGCTGATCATTCCGACAGCCAGCACAACAGTACAAGAAACGTCTCATATGATTTGCTGAAAAACAGAGGGGGAGGGGGAAGGTTTCTGACATGCACGCTACAGTAGGCCTACACGCACGGAGAGTGTCAAAGGCTACTGTACTTGTTTGCATTGGCAGTCAAGCGAGCGGGTGTGTCAACGATAACGGTAAGTTAGGGCTGTCTGTCAATACATAGCCTATCCCAAAAAAGGCCAGAGTAAAACATTGTGATATTCCCTTGTACAGCGTGTACATGTTTGCTCCTTTTTGTGGTTTGTAGATCAGCTTTGCCACCCCAAAATACGAAGCTTTTTCATGCTTCTGTAATCTTTCAACCAAAGTTAGGAGTCATGTTGAATAAGGGTGTGCCGCACGGACAGTCACATAGGCTATAAGTCACCATCACTGACTGTTAGGCTAATTGGACTACCAATCTTGCAGTCGCAATAAATAATGGATCCGAGACATTTTCCTGTTCCTATATTCTGTTTATGTAGGCTAATGTATTTGTGAATGTAGCCTGCACAATGCAAAGAAATAAAAGATAAACTATGTGCATTTCCATACTCATAGAAATGAACATTGTGAGACACTTATCTCTTCTATGATCTCATCCCAGAAAGATTTTCTTTGACTTGTTAGTTTTTTTTTTATTTTTTTACATTTATTTTATCTAATGACATAGCAAACATGCTGAATTGAATCCACATATCCTTGCACTTGCGAAACTATTTTTCAGCATTCACGTTCCTCTTAAAGTGACAGGCACTCAATTAGATTTACACACCAAATGTGATGATATAGACAAGTGTAGCCTAATAATTTAAATATCAATATGATGTAATCAAATGACTAAATATGTTTAGCTATTAGTAATCATGTAGATCATAAAATACTATAAATAATTATCAATATAAATGTATAGTTTATATGAATTCCAAAATATGAAAAAGAAACCTATGACAACTATGACTTTCTGTGTGTGTGTGTATGTGGAGGGTCAATCAAATTCTATGATTGCCACTGATGTGAATGATCTCACAAATCACACAGACCAAATCAAATTTTAAAAAGTCGCAATAGTATCGAAATCGAGATTCTTCACTTGCTATTGGTATTGAAACAATAATGTTGGTATCGTGACAACAGGAGTTGTGGATGTGTCCCTACCAAAGCTGAGACCAAACCTACGCCCTTGAATGAGCGTACAGGAAGAGCCTTTCATGTACGTAGTCTATTGTCTACTGACTTTGTGATCTGAGATCCTAATCAAAAGAGGATCTTGTGTTTGACACGAGTCAAGAATTAGAGAACGTCTCTGATGAATGGATATGGATGCCTCTACAGTCTCTATTTAATCAAACTCACCTTGTTCAGTAGCCTAGAAATCTAGACGCACCCTAGCGGCGGCAAATTAATTTGCTCAGCCTGTACGTCTAGTATCAAACCATAGGGATTTCTATTGGCTGACGCCGTGGACTTCATCCAATCACAGCGCTCTATTTTGTTAGAGAGTCTTAAGGCGGGCTTAACAGGATAACGACAGTCCTGTGACGGTGAACAACAAGGAAGGTGGCTATGGCTAACGAAGAGCGGTTGTTTGAATCGCCGTTGGCGTCAACTTTGGAGGAGTTGGACTTGTGCTTTTCTTTGAAAGTTGAGCAACACAATGCACTTAAGTAATTCCTTTCGAAGAAGGATGTATTTGCCGTTTTGCCGACCGGATACGGATATGGTCGTAGCGCTGGCCTATTGCATGCCTAGGCAGTTTGAAAGACAATTCTCTGCCCGCCCCTTGGATTAAGCGAGGTAAATGGTTCGATTCCAGACTATACATTTCAATGATATAGGATGGCCTGCCAGGCTACTTGTTCAGTGTAATGTTAAATGATCCTCTGATTTATTGACGTCAATAACTATTACCCCTCTATAGGACTCAAACAAATCGCAGTGGCTAATGCCTTTGCCTTAATGCCTTTGGTCCATTAGTGGTCTCCATGCTCATAGTCCTCCCATCTCCCCCTGATTCATATTCAAGTCTCCTCCTCCCAGACAGCGCCGGCTACTGCGGCACACGAGCTGCACTGCCCTAAACTGAATTAAGACCAGCTCACTGCCCCACACCCTGTTCAGTGCTCAGCGCTCAGTGTCCTGCCTCTACGGATAACAACACAGCCACAGCCAGAGTCAGCTCAAGATGGAGGCGCCTCGACCCAAAGTGAAGTCCCATATGATCTGGTCCATCGTCACCACACTTTGTTGCTGCCTGCCTCTGGGAATAGGTGCCATCATTTGCTCCAGAAGGGTACGTCAAATGACCAAAGTAGAACACTTTTGGTGCTCATGGTCGTGACTGAATTGTGGAAAGCTCTTTTGGTGGAATTGGCTGTGTGTTTACTGTGTGTTTACTGTGTGTTTGTTGATTTTGTGCTGTGTTGCCCCACCCGCAGGTGGACAAGGCAAACTTGGAAGGGGACGTGACCTGGGCGGAGGAGGCGTCCAGGAAAGCCAAGATCCTGAACATCACAGGCTTGGTGTGTGGAATCCTTCTGATGGCCATTTTTGTCATCCTGAAACTCATGCTAGTCAAGGAGTGATACCAGCCCCGGCGGAGACACACCCTAAAACACGCTCAGAACAGAATTCTCACTATCCACCCCTCTCACTCCTGTTGCAGCCCCCCCAACATCAACAGTAACGGTATAATCCTCCCAGTGCACTGCCAGTGAGCTTCACTGTATGTTAAATCTGTCTGCCTCACAGATAGAGGAACAGGACAGGGTCTATGCTACTGAGTAATGTTTACATAGAAGTAGATGTTGCATGGCTGAGTTTGACTTTAGAATACATAACTGTGTGTTATATTTTAAATGTTTTATAAATGCTTTGTAAATCTATGAGATATTACATTTGAGTTTATTTTAAATATGTTTTATAAATGCTTTGTAAACCTATGAGATATTACATTTGAAGCATGATGGTCAGCAGAAAGAATTAATGAGTTTGGAGAATAATGGATGTGCTCATAGACATGACTCGGGACAAGATGGCCTTTCTCTTCAGTGGTGCTTGTTGCTGAAATATAACACTGTTTCTATACCTGCAATAATAATAATGATAATAAATCCTGCATCGACAAGACTCTGAGACCACAACCATTAAACACGTCCAAACAGGTCACTCTTCTTCTAACTCCCATTCTAACCAATTACCTGAAGCCCCACTGTTTTTACTTTCCATATACAGTAATGTTGGGCTTTATCAGGGAGATCAAAGTTAAATAGCGTGTGTTTTTTTGTCGGCTAAGAGTTTTGTATTTCATTCATCCTCTCTGACTCTAATCATTTATGCCAAGCAATCCATCTTGTCTAAATCAGGAATCCATTTATCAGTCTCGGAGCTACTGACCAATTGTGCTCTGGTGTAGGTTCTCTGTAGTGTAATTCTAATGTAATTCTAATAATCTATGGATCATACAACTGGATGTGTCTCTGTAGCTGTATGTAAAGTGCTGTGGGAATATCATGTTGTTGTTATGTATCATGTTACTTGTGTTCAATTACCTACTGCATGGAGATAAACAAACATGCAAAGCAAAAGCTTGTTTTTGGTGTCACTGCGTGCTTCGAGGAAGGTTGTTAACTTTTACGGATGTGAAACAAATTCTGCACATCCAAGAGATTGTGACTCATGTGGGTCATAACTGTATGTTTGTTTACCGTTTACAGAGATCAGCACAGGAAAATTAAGCACTACAGCACTCCAAAGTGAATCTGCATACAGTGATGGACAGTATAGAATTAAAATATACAAAATCATAAACAATATGTAACTATTGTAAAGACATGTAGGCCTACAGAGGAGCAGGGATGTGCACAGACATTTTGAGGGGCCATTGCTCTTTCCTGGGAAAAAAGGGCACGCCCCTACAGGGCAAAAATATTCTATAAATGATGGCTATTTTTATTACAGTAAGGTCATTTGGGTGTTTGCGATCTATTTAATTGTTTTCTTTCTTTTTGACATTTTGGTTTGGACATTGTTCAGAGCTTAGGCTAAAGAAGAAACCTGTACCGGGGCAGTTCCAGCGTTATGGATGTGACAATAGGACTCATATTGGTAAACAAAATGCCTTAGAGTGGGGGCAAAATTAGTATCAGTGAACTTTTAATGTAACCTCTGTCCTCTGAATACTGAGAAATCCTCAAATTTCATATAATCAATTTCATCCTAAGAATACAAGGCATTTTATCAGCGTTATGGATGTGACATGAAATGAACACACTTTTGTGAGAGATTACAGGTTTTTTACAAACTCAACAAAAAGTGTGTTTTTGAAACTATGCGTCATTTTCGTAATGCATTATGTAGGAAAAACTGGCGTTATGGATGTGATGGTTTCACGTTATGGATGCGACGTGTCTGAACCAGTCCTCGACAAACTACATAAAACACATAATTAAGTAGTGAATATTGATATGAAACAATTGAAATAGTAATCATGAAAAACTAGCAATGAAATTATTGCTTCCTCAGTGCGCTAAGATCCACAGGAAGAATCAGGACAACAAGTCATTTAAAATATAAAAAAGAAATGTATTTTTTCACTGTTTTGCTAATGGTTAGGCAAGGGTTCCCTGTGGTTTTAATCAACCTAATAATCTTTGAAATGTCAATTGTAAACACTAAGGGGAAATGCGTTGAAACTGACATGCCACCAGAACAGACGTTTTATCGGCTTTGAGGTATAATAAAGTCTCCAGTCTTGTAAATTCACATTATGTAACATCCATAACGTAACATCCATAACGTCACATCCATAACGCACCATTAAATGTTTTAAAAGTAAGAAAGGGGCACAATTTGGTCATTACACTTTACATTGATATAAATCAGCTTTGCACAGACACTATGGACATTGTCGCATCAACACTGTATGTGTAGCATAAACTTTTCCTATAAAACGTTATGGATGTGACATGGCCATGGAATGTGGTAGTTTTATTTAGTTATGTAGGTTTATGAAAATATATTCTTATTATTATGTAGTAGTTGTATGAAAAGATATTCTGTACATTTGGAAAAGTGTCTGAGGTCCATGTGGTGAAACAGCAGGGGGTTAATTTTAGCTTAGTTATGCAGCTACACATTTACCTATAAGGGCAAAGAGGCCTAGGGAGAATGGGTAGCCTCAGCTGCTGTTCAAGCAGGGTCAGAGGTCACTGCAGAGGCACATATGCATTACCTAGAATGGTAAGAAGGAGATAGGAGCTTTGTTCTATTCTGAGTTAACAAAAACAAGTAACGACATGAGAAGGAAGGGTATAAGAACTATGTACAGAAAGTCAGATGCAGCTTGCTTCATGAACCAATGCTCTGGAATATATTAAAGCCATCGTCTGCAGTTTTCATCTACATTGTTTGGAATATTTTGGAGTTTGTATTCTTTAATTAAAATAAGCCACCACAGGAACTTGCTGACTAAAAAACAAAAGCCTTACAAATGTAAGGAGCTGTGCTCTTAACCCTTTAAAGGCAAGCTGAGCATAGACATTGCTCTATCATTCCCTTGTCAATCTGGAATTTGTCAAATGACACAATTTGTTTGAACCTTTGTTTGAAACTTTTTAAATATGTATAATATTACCATGTGAAAAATGTTGTTTCTGTATGGTTGCACACCATATTTATGATGTAAAAAGAGTGTAATTCTCCATCAAATTCAATCAGATCAGTTACAAACAATAAAATATAGACCTAAATGAAGATTTTAACAACAGTCAATTTGCATATGCACAACTTTTTTTTCCATGGTAAGGATGACCTTTGCATGGAATTGTCCACCATAAGGTTATCAGACATTTTTAAAGAACTTTAACAGTCCGGCCCATATGCCTGAGCCCTTATTTTGCCATTACTTATGTTGTGTGCATTGATAGCTTACTCTTAGAAGCTGACAACATAGCCTACTCAGATGATGGGTTTCAAATTCTGTAATATGCACTGCTGCTGGTAATAGCAGCCTTTGACACTTTTAGCACAGACCAGACCAGCCTTTTAGAGCCCATGTTAGGATTGTCTTTGTAGTGTTCACATAGCCTGCATGTTAAACTGTGCTCTGTAGAAATATTCCAGATGAGGCTATTTATAAAGTGTATTATTATTATTTTTTAAGACAGCAGCAGCATTATGTCAGTCACCTTAGCTTTTGTTTCTGAACGCCCCATGCTGCAAGTTTAGGAGCACCTGTTGTCTAAAGTTATTCATTAGCCTTCAGGTTAGGCCTACTATAATGATGTCTGCCTATTGCTTCACCTTTTGCCCATCTTAATGGTTCTAACTCCACCTATTCTCCACCAAATAGACTAATTAGCCTAGGCTACATGTCTAATGCAAAAATCCAACATGTTGTCTAATATCGCTCACGTTAACAACATTGGAAGAAGCTTCTACTATAGCTGCACTAAGAGGCTTGTCAGCGTTTTATTTGAACAGAATTAGAATTTTGAATTATCAAAGTTTCATCTAGCCCACCTGTCACATCCCTACACATCTCTGCTCGTCGTCGACTCACATCACTCTGGCATAGCAGAGGATAGGCTATGGCTACTTTCGCTTTCTAAGAGAATGGATTTCTATGGAACGTCACGAAAACATGCGTGCGCAACCAAGAGGCAGAAAGCATCATAGAACAGCATAGAGCAATGCAAAAGAGCAAAAGAATAAAATGAGTTTTTGTGCTGAAAACGGCACCAATTCGAAATCACGATGGTTAGAGAATGTTAAATATGTTCAATATCCCTAACGAAATGCATGTCTTTGCCAAAAATGACAAAATACGATGTTATATTAATAATCCAAATGAACATCAAACTTTGAAATATAGTCTGAAATAAGATGTTATTATCATTGAGACAACAGGGGTATACAAAAAAATCCGATTGTAGCTTACAGCAGCCGACTATTTAGGTTAAGTTTATAATGTTGTGGACGGCCACCAAGCGTCTTCTGCCTCACGGCTGCGCGCGCATCTAGTTTTGTTGGTAAACGGGAAACCCGTGCGTGAGAACCGCTAAGACGAGTTTAAAAATAAAATCGTTTTTTGTATAAGACGTATTTAACCTGGGGAATCTACATGCCATGAATCTACATGCCATGTCCTGGAAATTAATTGACGGATATTTGTCGAAGCAACGGATAACTTTAATCCCTGATTATTATTATTATTTTTATTTTTTGGAAGGGGCATCTCAGTCAAAGTCAAAAAGGGCAGACGGACAGTTGCCCGGACAACTTTAGCCCTGCTCTGCACTTCCCTGCAGAGGAGGACAGAGAGAGTGCATAAGGTTGTGTGCACTGTAGCAGGCTGTCACGCAAGCAGCAATGCCATCAGAGTGGTGAGGAGTATGGATTTAGAATAGACTCATATGTTTTGTAGTATGTGCGTATCATGTTTTGAAAGTAGAAATGTAGGAATGACTTGTAACCAAATTGTTAATATTAGGCCTACAAATATACTCTAAATCTATTCTACCCAGGCGTGTAGTGGTAAAATAAGAGGTGGGTAAACTAGGAATTCTGTGATCACAGTAAGGTGGACTGCGAGAGTGCTGATGAGTGTACATATTGTGAATGTGGTTATAACTGTGTGATTTTTAAATGTTAAAAGGTGAATGAACTCTTTTGAGAGGTGGATAAACTTGTATAGGAGGTGGATAAACTCTTCTGAAATTTCAGAGTTGGGTAAACTGTGTTTACTTGTGTTTAGCCTCCAATACATCCCTGATTCTACGGGTACGGGTCAGTTTTACAGCTACACTGTACAAATCATCCTACAGTTAGTCGGTTACAAATATTTTACCATTACAAAAATATTTTTCAGTTACAAATCAATGGTCTACGCACAAAACCTGTCCCACAGTTACAAATCTTTTTGAGACTGTTCTGGCACTTTCCGGTTGAACAGCCACAGCCACAGCAAATACCCCTGAGGTGGGTACAGTATTGTCGAATGATAAAAGAAAAACTTTTTATTAAGCCAGTTTTATCCACCCTTAGGATAGTGAATATCTTCCTGTCAAAAACTTGGCTGGGCTCTCTATGTCTGTGGCCACTGATGAAAAGGGACCCATAAGAGCTCCTTTCTCTTTTCACCAAAGGGGGTCTGCAATTGAGACCAATTGTAAAGGACTCCTTACAAAAGCCAAGTCAGGCATGGAATAAGCTTGTCAAGACTTTCCTGACTGCGCAGCTGATATGGCTTTAGTTATTTCCGGAGGTGTTCAGAGCTTTTCTAGTCTGTTTCATAAGTCTTGAGGCAGTGTTGAGATGTTCTCTCTCCACCATTGGTTGTGTACAAAAGCAGTCTCAGTGGTGTTTCTCAGAACTTTTTGTGTGACGCAAAACATAGTCCTGAAGTCTGACCAAAACCAACTCAAGTTTGCAATTGACATGCAATCTTTAATTGTCAATTCATATTTACAAACCTGATTTATATAAATTTAGAAATATCCTTTCAGAACATGTACGCTTTTCCATACGTTTCAAGGCTTAGTAAGGTGAACACCACACCAACTCCGAATCAGGATAATATAGAACTGAATAAAGTTTGGTGTGTTTCAAAGCAGTATCTTGTCTTGAACATGTAAGTCTAACATAAAAAATACAAACTAATCTACATGATCTAACTATCATCACTTAAAGGTGCAGTCAGTGATTGTGCCGATGCTTTTGTCCAAGCAACGTAGGACTTTTGACCAAACAAAATTGATTTGATTGATTTTAGACCAAACAAAACACACCAGCAATGCAGCTCATCCCACCATTCAGTATTCCCAGAGAAACTCCACACAGTGTTTCACTTTTGTTTGAGGAACAGGCTGCCCCCACTTTGTTTTTGTTGCCACTTTTTAGAGCCTTGGCTGCCTACAGGGATCGTGTTTAAGCGCTTTGAGTGTTGAGAAAAGCACTATATATATATGTAACAAGTTGTTTTTTTTTTTACTTTGTACTCACGGGATGGGCAACAAGCCGATCGTGAGGTGTTTGCTGAATGTGACAAAAAAACATGGGCTTGAAATTGTGTAAATGCTGACCTCACCTTTAACTTGGCAATAAGCAGAACTACTCCAGGCAAAGAGTTTATGCATGCTTTGAATCACTATCTGTTGATGACATTTCAAATTAAAATATGTATATTTTGTGCAAATGTGAAATGTGTCCAAATGAGCTGATTTAATAACCAGCACAAGCAATATGTCCTTTAGGCCTAATTGATGAAAGAACTGATTTAAATATTATATTACTAATTGAAAAGTTGTGATGTTACTTTTGCAACAAAATAGAGGGGGGGGGGGGGGGGGGGTGTTGTTTGTTTTGTTTACATTTGTAAGAATTTTGTTTACAATTCGCAAGGATTGATTCATGCTGCATGTTTTCTCCGCAGGGTAGGACTACAGTATCTATCTGCATCTGTGGTGTGGTAGGCAGCCAATTTCTCAGGAGGGAGAAGTAATATGAAACCAGCCGATAGAAACATTTTCATCCATCAGTGTAGATCCTGCCCACTACCTCCGGCTCATCTCTCGAAGACAAAACTTCTGGACTTCCGGCCTGGGAAAAGAAGGACTGATTCCAAAGCAGAATACTAAAAGGTGTACTAAAGAAGGTAAATTCTCAAATCTGTGACCAAAATCAGCCACACAATGTAGTATAATAATGTATAATGCATTTGCAATCCAGATACTATAATGCTATAATACAGATACTGTCGTATCAGATATTCAGACTCGGGCCAGAAATTAAGTCCAAATATCTTGTTTACAACATAACAAAAATACACCATTATACTGCGAGTGCTGAAGTCAAAACCGTATCCCAAAAAGAAGGCGCAAAATTGCTTTAATGACTACATAACGCAAAGCCGAGTGGATCGCACCCCCGAACAATTCTTGAACACCAATATTTATACCCCTCCTTAGATATAAATATTTAGATTTAGATATAAATATAACCGTAACACAAGTTCAGAGGTTTACACAAAGTTCAGGGGTTTATACAGTGATCACAGGTCACACATCGTTCATGGGTTACATATCGTTCACTCGTTTGCTCTTTTACTAGCTGTTTTGAGTAGAACCCGCCTCCGATGACATCTTTATCTCCGCAGCTGCAAGGCCAAGCATGTTTTTTTCAAACAGGCTTCGCCCATCCACAGTGAGACACAAAGCAACAAGAGAGACATATGGATACAGAGCACACATAGGGGGAATTCTGGTAGAATAGCTTCATGTTAATATAGTTAAACTTGTTATTTAATATGTTATAAAAGTATGTTAGTTAGGAATAACTTCAGTGTAATGTGTATTACACATTTTACAGTTTCAAACTCGTTCTCTCATACAAACCATAGTGATCATTTTACACCACTATACTTCATGTTTTCATATACTTACAAACTTGATTTATGATTGCAATGTGAGAAACAGTCTCAAAACTGTCTATTTGAGTAAAACGTAAAACTTTATGAGTAAAATTAAAAAATAAAAACTCTTGCGGTGTCATGTTTCAGGGCTTACTTGGTAAACCACTATCCTTCTTCTTGAGTCTCCTCCTCTAGATCCCTTGACCAACACTAGCATGAGACAAAGTTCGCACACACACACACCCACACACTGCCCAGTGCACCAGACCCTCAGGATAGCTCCACTGTCAGAATCATGGAGACATCTCGCTCTAACGCTCCCTCCTACCTGGCGTGGTCCATTTTCAACACCTTCTGCTGCTGCCTACCCTTGGGCATAGCTGCCATCATATTCTCCACCAGAGTAAGTACTCATCATAAACTCCTCTAGGGTAAGACAAATGAGTATGGGGCAAATTACAGGATGGGCGAAGAGGCTCCACATTTAGAACTTTGACCCTTCGAAGAAGGTAGTTTGCTTTTACAGACTTTTACAGATTTTTATTGTTTTTGCACATATTTTATGAACTGTGTGTAGGCTAGTAGAGCAATTTTTTGAACATTTTACGTTGCATAATTTTAAAATCTGCAGAAGAAATACATTTGTCAACTAGTGAACATTTTTCTGATCAAGGCAACACACAGTACTTTGATTTTTCTGTTTAGCATAGGTTTACTATGTCTTATTTCAACACATAAAAGCATATGACAAAAATAACAACAAATGTCAAAGCATAACGTTGCCCTCATCCTGTAGCACTGAAAGCCCAGTATGTGAACAATTCCATGAAGTCAAACATACAAAGAAGGATACAAGGATACAAGGATACAAGGAAGTTTATTGTCACATGCATATAGTTACTGGATGTAAGAAATGCAGTGAAATTATGTCTGGTGTCAGCCTATTTGTGCATTAATGGGGGGGGGGGGGTTTAGTAGATTAAGTGGCAAGGGCTGCATAAGAAAGGTGGGGGAGGATTGGGATGGGGGGGGCACCAACAAGGAGCACCCAAGAGCAACAGGGGCAAGGAAAAACTCCCTTACCAAGGAAGAAACCTTGGGCAGATCCACGGCTCCAAACACACACACAATTACAGTATGTGTAAGAAGTGGAGTGGCCATGCTTCACTGCATTGACTGACCACTTGTGTTCTTTAAAAAAAATGTATGGACTTGAAGTCCCCCCATTCAAATCGCTGACTGCACCTATACGTTTATGTCTATATCTACGATACTCAACAGACACTTTTATCCAAGGGGACTTACACAGATTTCAGCAAACATTAACACTTACATTACAGGTCAAGTCATATAGCCTAAAAATAAATAAATAAACAAATACATAAATAAATACTAATATTAGTAAAAGACTAAATGAAATCCTACATTCTTTAAGGTGAACAGCGCATATACTGACAGCTTGTGTTCTTTTAAGGTGAACAGCGCCAATATAGCTGGAGACCAGGCCATGGCGGAGAGAGACTCCAGGACAACAAAGTATCTCAACATCGCCGCCCTGGTGTGCGGCATCATCTTCCTGATTATCATTGTGTTGACGTTCATGGGAATGTAGTACAGGAGATGGAAGTGCAAGCAAAGCCTCTTTTAGGCCTAATTGATTAAATTATATTACTAATATTAACTAATTGTGTTAGTTGTGTGAGTATTAATCTTGCACTGCGACAAAATGTGTTACCATGTAATGATAATCTTGACAAATAAATAAAGTGTTTGGTTTCTTGTTCAAAAGGCCATGTATACTTATGTTCTTTTTATCTAGAAACAGAATTGTGGTACGAACGTGTTTGTGTGTGTGTGCGCGCGCACTATTAGACTAATAGTTTTTATTAGTCTCTTTTTCTTTTCTGATATGAAAATGGTTTGGTATTATTCAAAATCAGAATTTGCTAAAAATCTGCTTTGAAAATTTGCTAAAAACATTTTCATAGCCTGCTAGTTCTGGGCTAATTGTTGCCATGCGTGACTCCGTGAGTATGTGGGGTCTAGAGTGGAAGCCGGATATGGGGCCTCAAGTGGAAGCCAGATTATTAGGAGCACGAAAGTACCAGATGCCTCACACATGAAAGACAACCACAGTCTGAGGACAGGGCTGCATTGTGTCCGACACAGACCAGCGAGAGAGCAATGTCTGTGTGTGTGTGTATGTGTGTGTGTGAGAGAGAGAGATAGTGCTATAAGTGAAATATGATGTACAGAAGAAAGTGGAAAAAGTGAGTGAGTGGGTGAGTAAGAGCAAATGAATGAATGTGTGAATGAGTCAGTGGGTGAGAAAAGTGAGTGAGTGAGATGCATCCGAGTAAGTGTGAGTGTGTGTGTGTGTATATGTGTGTTTGACAGAGAGAGAGAATCCGTGAGTGCGTGTTAGTGAAAGAGAGAGAGAGCATCAGTGTGTGTGTGTGGCCATGTGTGTGCTGTGCTGAGAGCTGTGTGTGTGTGTGTGTGTGTGTGTGTGTGTGCTTAGGGCTGTGCTGAGGGCTGATTGTGTCTCCTTGCTGTGGCTCCAGTGGTGTGCCATGAGACGGCGATAACCTCAGCAGGGATCAGGGGCCCCCGGGCCCTTTCCCTTCAACAGCCCCTCCAGCTGCAGGAACACTGCTGCCTGTCTGTGCCTCCGGAGGATTCCCAACATCTTCTATATGCACACACACACATGTACACATGCACACAGTAAACACAAAAACACACTGGGATACAGTGTAACTGAAAGCCTAATTTTGTACCAGGGGAAAATTGAAAGCTAACAGGGGGAGGAGTACGGAAAGAGTCCCTAATCGCTGCTCACACACACACACACACACACACACACACACACTTCTGACACAAACACAATGAAATGGCTGCTCCTCAGCTTTGTTTACTGAAAGCGAAAGCTCAATGTCAACAAAATATCCTAAAGTCAAAGAATCACGGTTCATGAAACACAACTAAGGAATCGTGTCTGAATCAAACGTTGTGCACTTCATCCTGCCTCAGGGCTACATGACTGTTGATGTGTTTATCAGGGAAAGACACAGAAACACACACACACACATACACACACACTTATCTTGCTGTGTTTTGCCATGCTAGGACAGAATTTGCTGTTTTGTTGTAATAAAATAAAACTGTCCATGCATGCCACTGTTCATGTAGCTGCTGTTTAGCTTGCATTCCTTACCACAACCACAATGTGGTTTAGAGGGGGCAGCCGTGGCCCACTGGTTAGCACTCTGGACTTGTAACTGGAGGGTTGCCGGTTCGAGCCCCGACCAGTGGGCCGCAGCTGAAGTGCCCTTGAGCAAGGCACCTAACCCCTCACTGCTCCCCGAGCGCCGCCGTTGTAGCAGGCAGCTCACTGCGCCGGGATTAGCGTGTGCTTCACCTCACTGTGTGTTCACTGTGTGTGCTGTTTGTGTTTCACTAATTCACCGATTGGGTTAAATGCAGAGACCAAATTTCCCTCATGGGATCAAAAAAGTATATATACTTATACTTATATGTTCCTAACTCTATACAGGGCACATGAACACACATGAACACACAGGCACACACACACACACACACGCATCTGCATACCAGAAGAGGCTCAGCTGTTGATACTCACGTCGTCTGTGTGAGCATCCCCGCTGACCATCTGGGTCCGGCCGAATAGGGAGGCTATTTTCAGGGCATCTGGATGGGAGCTTTCGGTAGTTTTCAGGGCATCTAGGTGAGAGCTATCTGCTGGGGCAGATACCCCCGAGCTGGGCAGTCCCAGTCTGGCATGGAACAACTGCTCCAGACACACCTGCAGCGTCTGGAAGGGGGTAGAGAGATGAAGACTTAGGCGGGGATCACATCGACCAGCGGCAGGTTTCCTATTGTTCGCTATGGTTCGGCAGCTAGCGCTAGTGTTGAACAAGCTAAGCGTTGACCTTGGTTCAACTTTCAAATCGCAACGCGAGCGTATTCAATTGTCAGTTAAACCAACACCAAATAGTTTTTGTATAAGAATGTTTCCAAAATCGTTTCAGTGGTTCATCAACTCGTAACAGGGTGAACGGCACTTTTGCATTCGCTTCGCGGCCCTCTAGCGGCTATAACCGCACAATGTAAGTTTGCCAGATCGGGTAGCGGATCTGTAGTTCGATGGAATGAGACATAAGAAACTACAAATTTGACTTGTATCGGATGTTGCAATACATTGTACTTTCATAAAATCATGCAACATATTCTACTTTGTCTGTGGACATTGTTATTTGCAAAGCCGGTGCTGGATAAACAAACAGCCTGAGTGCGACAGTGGAAAAGTTCTTTGGTGTTGCTTTAAGGCAAACCGTTTGTGTTACCATAGAAACGAGATAGAACTTATTATGGTCTGAGTGTTGCGTTACACTTGCCGCTGGCCAATGTGATCCCCGCAACAAGTGCCAACAAAGTCCATCAAACACCAACAGTTGGATCAGTGCGCACTGTAACACCAGGGTTGGGTAGTAAGGGATTATGTAATCAGATTACAATAATCAAGTCAACCCAGATTACGAAAAAAATGTGTAATCAGATTATAGTTACATTGTTGGGGATTACTTGATTACTTTTTTATGATTGCCTAGCTAATGTTTTAATTTGACAAGCAGCCTATTTGTTTGTTCACTACATGTCATTATAATCCAATTGCCTGTGTAGTTTCTTTACAAGAAAAAGGTTCAAATCAAAACCTAAGATGGAGGAGCCAAGACTGTGTATGAAGAAAATAAAAAAATAAGAATGTGTATGTCGTGTGCAAGTTTTGTAAAAAGTAATCCTAAAGTAATCAGATTACGTTACATGTGTTGGGTAATCCAATTGATGTACTGATTACAAAAATTGCCATGTGATCAGTGGTCAGTAATAGATTACATGTCAAAATAATCTGACCCAACCTTGCTGTAACAACTTCCACCAACGTATTAACTGTTGCCTACTGCCAACGTAAAAACCCAATTTTCCCCCAACGTAATAATTATGACATTTGCAGGAAGTTATTATGTTGGTAGGAAGGTTAAAGAAGTTATTACATTAACTTCCCACCAATGTAATAAATCACTGATTTAGAGATATTATATGTGTTTTATCACTTGTAAGGGTATAGTTGTCAAAAGTTGTCACCATGTAAACCATCTACAGTACTACAGTATAACATTGTTGAAGATATCTAGCATACAACATGCAGCTGTTGGTCACATACTACAGGTTATGATCAATTTTTACTTATGAGAAATTGCCTACATCAACCGGTGCCAGGGCATATCTACATATTCCACATGTAATGATATCAAACTTAGCCTAATAAGTCTTTGCATATAGGACAAACAAACACACGCACGCATGCATGCACAAACACACACACACACACTATTAGCATATAAGGATGACAGGCTCATTAAATACAGTTAATCTTTGGGAATATTTTTGGCGAGAATCTGAAAAGGTTCTCGCACATTAGATACAATTATTGTACCTGAGCAGACACCATGGCCATCTATGATTTACTAAAGATTGATATCTTCAAAAAAAATAATGAGTGACCAGCATCAACCTATTGTAAAATATGTTTAGACCATGTTACAAGTGATTTTGTTATCATATCAAATCAATTAAAATAATTTTCCAGACTAAATAGCAATGTTGTTTTTCAAATACACACCCATTTGTTTGTTGTGAAATTTTAGGATTAATTACATTTGAAAATTCGCTAATTTGGCAAATATTTATAATGTATCACATTTGTGTGTTTCACTGATTGAAAATAATTACGCTACACCTGACCTAACAGTGCACCCTGTTTGTGACATGCCCTGCACATGGCCCCCTGGCCAATGGATGATGTCAGGATCTGGCCTGGACTAGAGACTTTGTGCCACCCTGGTGGCCATTCTGTATATTGTTCTGTCATGTGCTCTGTATTTACCTGTCTGACCCATTCTCCTTATATGGTCTGCACTTCCTGTCTTGTTAGTTTCCCTCCGTTTCTGCTTGCACTTGTTCCCCGTTATTGTCTTGTTGGTCTCGTCCAGTCCTCTGTCTTTCTGTTAATTAGTCTGTGTATTTCTACCCCCCTGTTCCTCTGTCCTTGGTCAGATCATCTCTCTGTTTTGTCTGGTCAAAGTCCTGTATGTTCGTAAGTTTGTAGTTAAGTTTGTTAAATAAAGTGTGTTTTCTACACTTCAACTTGTAAGAGTCTTGCGCTTCGGTCCTCCTGCTGTTCGCTGACAGATGATGAGACATATAATACAATACTGAAGGCTCTTCACTAGTTCGCCCGTCGGTATGATTGCTATGCTGAGTGTATAAGCTAAGCCGTGAGGCAGCCGTGGCCCACTGGTGGGCAGCCATGGCCCACTGGTTAGCACTCTGGACTTATGACCGGAGGGTTGCTGGTTCGAGCCCCGACCAGTAGGCACCGCTGAAGTGCCCTTGAGCAAGGCACCCAACCCCTCATTGCTCCCCGAGCGCCGCCGTTGTAGCAGGCAGCTCACTGCGCCGGGATTAGTGTGTGCTTCACCTCACTGTGTGTACACTGTGTGCTGTTTGTGTTTCACTAATTTACCGATTGGTTTAAATGCAGAGACCAAATTTCCATCACGGGATCAAATATATATATAAGCGTGTTTGGCAAGGTAGCTGGCCGTGGTCCTGGAATGCCTGAAGCAGAGATCATGATAGAGCGATGGCCGCTTGCACCCTACAGAGCAGAAAGGAAGCCCACTACTGAAATTACATTAGCGCTTACAGAGCAAGTCGTAGATCCGCTAGTTTGGAGTGGATGCAGAACTGATCTGAGGACCAACGGCCCAGTATTTTGATTTGCTGCTCTGATAGGCGTGCGGCTGTTGTAGCAGCTCCTATCCTGAATGGATGCGCAGAGTAGCGGTCTGTGAGAAAACCAGATTTGACTAAGATAGATTTTAAAAGAGTCTGGAACCTGTGACAGGTGATGGGTACCCCTTCGTCTGAAATGAAGAGTAGGCTATGCTTGAGCTGACCAATATGAGATGTTGTGTGATAGGTATTGGAAAGGCTGAAGATCTGAGGTGGAGTTGAATATGAATATGGAGTTCCCTTCTCAGAACTGATCGGTTTAACTCTGTTTGATAGTAAACCTAATTGTGTTCTGGTCTAACTACTCAAGATCTGCAATGCACGGGTGGACATTGGAATGAAATGAGACTAGGGGCATTTTTACACAGTCCCCATATTGTAATCAAATTTAAAAAATGTTGTCACATGACGGTAGGATAAATTAGCCTTCTCTAGCAATGCAATCACTGTTTGGCTTTGCTTAGTAGGCTAATTTAAGTTTATGTGACATATTGGTCATTGTCTTAATAGTGTGCTAGTAGTACCTTTGATTGCAGTAATGATGATTGTAGAGAGAGTGGTCTTGTACGGAAAAGTTCCACTTCAGACAGTAATTGAAAAGAACTTGAACTACTCCACCCAACAAACACAGACTGATGGTGCACACTAGGCCCAACTGTTTGCGTTTCTTGAAGTATCTTGATGTTTGTTGAGGTGGTGTGCAAGCACCTGAAGAGTGCCACTGTACATTGTACGATTTCCGTGCGATTACACAGTCGGACAGAAATCATGGGAGTTGTACTGGAGTCGCTGCGCTGTCACGTCAACTAGATCACTAGAACACGTTTTTCCAAGGTTTCTCCCGTTTTTTAGCCCTATCCACCGGATCCCTACTGGTTTGTTATTTCTCCTGGGAAACTCCCGTAATTTGCATGGTCCAAACTCTTTTATGAATAATCGGGCCAATATGTTTGTCTAATGTTGACCAGTTGCGAGATCTTGTATTAAACGCATTATATTCACACAATCCACACACCATATACAATTTCAACCAGTTTGTCACCTCAACCTGGCAACCAATAACCCAGTTGCGCAATCGCGGAAAGATTAATCCGAAAGCACGCTAATAGAAATGGCAGGTGAAGGCGGTGTTCCCGCGAAGAAACCGAAATATAGCTGTAAATGTCAACAATATTGGACAACAATTTACATGCATTTTACCCATATCGACAACCTCCACGCTTTTTGTGTGTCACATTGACTTTAATGTAGGCCACGGCGGAAAAATGACATTAGCCAGCACATTAAAACACAGCGGCACCATCGCGCAGCAGAGGCAAGTAAGGGCACACAGGCAATCTCATCCTTCATAACGAAAGGAAAGACAGAAGCAGAAAACGTGATGCAAGCCGAACTGGAAATGAGGGTAATGTAGAAATTAGCTTTTTGTGATTACTTCACTGCGAGTGTGGAAATATTCCTCTGGAAGGACCAAAATAACTCAACTCATCAAGGGTAAGTTTATCTGATTAGTAAGCTAATGCTAGATTTATTGGAGCAGTATCAGACTCAAATTCTGACTAGAATTGAGTATGGCTACGTCAGGCTACATAGCAATGCCTCCTCAGAGAGGAATTTCAGCATGGTAAAAAAGAGAGTTACAGAAAATCGCATGAACATGAATAACAGCACTCTTTGCTCTGTCTCCTATCCTGCAAAATCAACCACACCAGTTTGGTTTCAAAATACACTCCGTCCAAAGAGAGAGCACATATTCATGTTTACAAAAGAGAGACACATTAATTGATGCTCAAGGAATGAACTGGAAATACATGTGTTTGTACCAGTGTTAAGAACTGCTACACAGTGTTTCTGTGATTTTTTTGTTGTAATAAGATTACAAATAAAAAATATAAAGAAATATTAATTTATTAAGTTTTCATTTATGAGTATTGCAATGTAAATAATATATTTAACACGTACAGTACACTTAACAGCATGAGCCTACCTCTTGCTATTCTCCGAACCGCATGTCCCCACTGTTGATGTGTGTGTGTTTGTGTGTGTGTGTGTGCTGCACCTTGAAGAAGGTCCTCTGGAAGGCAGGGCTGTTGTCGGAGTGCATGTCCCCACAGGCGATGTGGGCCAGGCAGTGCAGGAGCACCAGAGAGAAACCGCCCACCGACTGCAGCCTCTGCTGACGTACACTCAGCATCTCCTCCTCCGCCTGGGACAACACGCACATACACACACACATGCACGCACAGATACATACACACACGCACAGGTGCATATGCACACACACACTTACATGTGTACACATACCGGTACACTCACACATGCACGTACAGATGCATACACACATACACACACAAACACACTTACATGTATACACACACAAACACACACATGCACGTACAGATTCATACACACACACTAACACACACAGATGCATACACAAGCACACACACACACACTTACATGTATACACACACACACACACACACACACACAGATGCATACACACACATACATACATACATACACACACAACCACGCATGGAGACACACACAGAGATTACATGTAGATTATACATGCCATATTGGCCAATTTAGATCTAGAACTTCCTTTCTGTGTTTTAGATTGGAGAGGAATAAATATTATTGATGATGTTTATCCAAAAGAGCCCAACAGCCTCTAGAGCCACTAAGCTCTTGGCTGTGCTTGCCTGATAGGAGAAGGAGTTTCTGAAGGCATTTTGGAGGTAGTCATTATGGGGTAATTTGGAGGCTATCTGAAGCTTCACCAGGGGAACCTGTCAGACAAGACACAAGCATACACCACCACCATGTAATTTACCTTGATTACAGGAAAGAACAATTGAAATATTTGTCACAGTTCAAGTTTAAGTTTAATCAAGCTCAAGCTTGTGTGTGTGTCTTACCACTTTCTGAGAGTGTAGCATATGCAGCAGGAAATGGCCGTGTTGGTAGATGAGAAACTCTCGAGTGTTTAGACTCTCTTGACTGACAGCCTCAAGCTGCCCCTCACACTCCCACTGAGCGTCCAGGAAGTCTAAATAAGAGCGCCCCCTGTCTGCAATACACAAACATGCCACGAGGCCTAGCGTAAACAACAAACAGACCTCTGTACACAACACTGCGCTAGAGTTAATGAGGCAATAGTTCTGTCGCTATCTTAGCCAAATCTTTAGTCATCAGTATCTCTGGTTTAATCAGTCTAGTTTAGCTTAATCTCAGTTGCTGTGTCCTTAACCCTTTTCATAACAGCCACTAGAAGGCCCTTTATGTTCGTGTTGGCCTAGTTTCTTCACTTTGAAAGTGTACAGAGAGGTTATAACAAGGGCTGTTTCTGAAGGCAGCGCATTGCCTTATATTGTGTTCCAGTTGCGTCAAATCAGTGGGTGCATTCAACTTCTTGTTGCGCATCTGCACAGTGCTGGTAGAAGTCTAACGCACACACACCAGAGACACATGTGCCTGGCTCTCCAGCACCCCTCTTTCCCTGGATTGGTGCCAACACCCTATCCCGTCTTGCCATCTCATCAGCAACCCCCCCACCCCCACCCCGCTCACACGCAGTCAGTCAGCCACCCATATAGCCTACTAAATATTCCCAGGTTTCTTCAGGTGCAGACATTGCTATTTCTTCCCTACTATCGTCTCTGACGGATCTACATCAAACTCAGGACATTGAGTGCAGTCCAGTAAAGTCCACGCTTAAGCCTGCAGGCCCCATACCTTGCGTTTTGTCCTTCCCTGAGTTCGCAGTAGCCTTTATGCGATATAGGCCTACAGAGGATATACAGTATGTTCCGTGTTCCCTCAGTGGCGCCGCAAATTGAACGAATATTTCTCAGTTATTACAGTGCTAGCAGTAGGTAGTTATTTCGGGAGTAGGATACTCACTTCTAATTGTTGTGAAATTGCAATGTGAGCGGCAGCCAGCAGGGGAGGATACGTCGGCAGGATTATTTAAAAAGCAACTGCAACTACATTGTGCATCTGTCCTGATTCTGATACCGTGGCGGGCCACCATGCTGAAATAAACGTAGAGGAAACACTGCTATATTGTGGCGAAACCATTAAGTTTACAAGAAGTTCGCCACTGCACCCTATCAAAAAGACCTTGTTGGCGACTTGAACCAAGACAGAAGGTGCTTTGGAGGAAAATGTCAGTGATATTTGTTAGTGTGTCAATAAAAGATGTTAACAGTATTACATTTTAAGTAGGTGTTACGACCCCCTGTGCCCCTTCAGGCCTGACATGGCCATTGCATGGGCAATGCAGCCCTAGCTTGCCCAAATTAGCTAATCATACACACCTGGTGAAGGTGTGTGGGTATTTAAGGGGTTGTTCTCTCTCTTGATTTGGGCACTTTTCTGTTAGGCACATTCTGTTGCAGGCACCTCTGGGTTATCTCTCTCCCACTGGCACTTTCTTTCTATCTTGGAACATTATACTGTCTTTGGCATACACGCATCCACTTGAACACACTGGCATACATGCTCTTACTTTCCCCTAGACATCTTTTGGTAATGCTTATTTATTGCTTTTGGTTACTTTTAAATAAATACTTTATTTGGTAGTTCATGATAATTCCAGCATATGATCTTTTCTTGGTCTATCGAGTCATTTATTGTCGCTAATAAATCGTTACAAACTTGTTTTACATCGAAAGTTAATAAACATCCAGGAATGGGAAATACATTTACACCTTGGCAGTTTGGGCCAATGGTCTCTCATTCCAACTGAGCCCGCTTCCGGGTAGGATGCACCTCTGTTTCCCTACCGTATTGGCCCTTTCTTCACTCTCCTCGTTACTTACCTCCTCTGGTAGACAAATGAGACGTCCTTCAATAACGTTGAGCTTTGAACGATTTCAGGGTGTCTGTGTGTGAGTGTGTGTGTTGTTAAGGCCCTGCTGGTCATTCCCAGTATTACACCTTTTCTAATGCCTGTTGGGGCTCTGCCCCTTTCGTCTGTGCTGCCTTGTTACCAATCTGCAGATCATGGACTGTGCCCATTGGTGCTGGGAGTAATGGGTGGCCCTATAAAGAAGACCTCATGGGTAATGGACTCTCTCTGCTCTGACCCTCTGATGCTTATTCCTGGTTCCTGGTCACTCCGTGGCTGCTCCGCTGGGGAGAGCCTCAGCCCATCGCTCCTCACACCGACGTTGCGTTTTACACTTTTGTTTGATCACCCCTAGACATACTTTGCATTACACTATCCTTTTCCATACACTATACTGACTTTATCTTTTAATGTTAAAATAAACGTATATTATTGAACATATCGCTACAGTGTGGTCTCCCATTTAATGTCACAGCTACTTTGAGCCAGGTGGTTGTGACAGTGTGCTACTCACTGGTGCCGTCTCCTTTGAAGAGACTCATCTCTTTGTGTGTGTCTCTGGTGTGTGTGTGTGTGTGTGTGAGTGTATCCTGCTCACAGGTGCCGTGTCCTTTAAAGAGACTCATCTCTTTGTGTATGTCTCTGGTGTGTGTGTGTGTGTGTGTGTGTGTGTGTGTGTGTCTGTGCTACTCACTGGTGCCGTGTTCTTTGAAGAGTGTCATCTCTTTGTGTGTGTCTCTGGTGTGTGTGCGTGTCTCTGGTGTGTGTGTGTGTGTGTGTGTGTGTGTATGCTACTCATTGGTGCTGTCTCCTTTGAAGTGACTCATCTCTTTGTGTGTGTCTCTGGTGTGTGTGTGTGTGTGTGTGTGTATGTGTGTGAGTGTTTCCTGCTCACTGGTGTTGTGTCCTTTGAAGAGGCTCATCTCATTGTGTGTGTCTCTGGTGTGTGTGCGTGTCTCTGGTCCGTGTGTGTCTCTGGTGTGTGTGTGTGTGAGAGAGTGCATATCTTGCTCACTGGTGCCGTGTCCTTTGAAGAGACCCATTTCTTTGGCTCGACACCGGAGCTGCTGCTCCAGACCACAGAGCAGCTGGAAGAGGGGAGACAGCTCCAGCACATGCACCCACTCTGCCTCTACAACACACACACACACACACACACACACACACATATATATATATAATATAATACAGCACAGATCCAACACACACGCCCACTCTGCCTCTACAACACACATACACACACACACACAAACCAATAAATAATATAAGAGAAATAAATAAAAACTGTTCTCACACAAAATACAACAGAACTGTAAAAACAAACACTAGAAAGAGAATATATCTAAATCACTGTGTACTTTGGACTGGGTGGTCTGATTACTTTTCTTTTTAAAAAAACCTTGATTGGAAATATGAAGAAGTATGCACCACACACAACATCCAGCACAAACACAGTGAGAGTGGAGAGATTTTAGTTAGCAGAAACTATACACAGGGAATCATAGCGCAGCCAGAGACTAAAGGCGCTATAAAGCTCAGACTCTATCTGACCTTCAGCACACATGCATGCGCACACACACACACACACACACACACACACACACACACACACACAGAGAGAGAGCTGTATTCACGCTCGTGAGAATGTCATTCTCTATGGATGATACTGTATGAATTTGTTGGACCAGATGCCCTAACAGTTAAAAAGAGGAGTGTGTGGGAGGAATCCAGATTCCAGTAATGCCCAAAAAATGTCAGCAATCACAAACACACACTTCCTGTTGTTGGCCTGCCGATGGGCCTCAGATGAGACGGGCTTCAGTGGCTCTGTGGAACCACATGTCTGAGAGAGAGTGAGTTTGTCAGGGCGTTTTTTGACCAACGGAGAACGCGTTCTTGAACTGATTCCGTTTATTATTTGAACCTTGGTGCTTTCTATAGCCTGATGTAATCATACTCAATACTAGTCAGAATTTGAGTGTTATACTGCTTGAGTGGGACAGGATTATGGGGAGTTTTTTTCAACCGATACAGGGGGGGAAATGCCTCTGCTGGATAAAACTAACGATAACACTTTACTTGAAGGTATCTACATAAGAGTGACATGACACTGTCATGAACACGACACTGTCATGACACATGAACCCTAACTTTAACCCTACTTTCCCCGGGCTCAGGCACCTCAGTAGTTCTGTATGAGACCGAACTCCTTTAACAAACCCTAACCCTAACTTGTCATGACAAAAACCGAATGACACTTAATGACAGAAGCGCTGTGTCATAAACGTTTATGACTTGTTTATAATGTTTATGACATGTTCATGACAGTGTCATGTCACTCTTATGTAGATACCTTCAAGTAAAGTGTAACTGAACTAACAAATCAGAGCAATGACATAGCCTACCATGAATTCTGTTGGGAAAATAGCCAAAATATCCCTTTTCTTCCCTGGTTTAGTTTGTTTTGTTTTTGATCATTTTTTAAAGTAATTGCGCTGTCAATATCTTGTACAACAGACGCAATAGCAAAATCTAAATGTATAGCTTCTCTATAGCAACAACCTATTTGTTGTAAACAAAATCAACCGAAGCACGCTCAGGTGACGTGATAGACTAGACACCGCTGCTCACCTGTTCCTCATCGAATAAATACTGCACAGAGAATTTTATTGGTGTGAGCCATTCTGGTTTGTACATAGTTGCTTGTCCAGACCGAATTTCCCGACCTCAGATTTTCTGGGCGGGGTTAAATTAGGCTGGCTTCCAGGTGTACAGTAGGCCTACAGATGACAAAACGTCTTATTCTTTGTTTTGGTATTTGCCGTTAACTAGGCCAATTCTGCCAGGAAGTTTACCTCAAAAGGAATGTTTGTTTGTCTGCAAGTTCATCCTAGGCTTGGTACAACAACAAGCGTACCTGTTATTTTAAGGGGCAGTAAAGTATTTTGTGTAGAGTTACAGTTGTTAGATTGTAATATCTATGTAGGCTACAGTCAACTCCTTCTAACAGAAACAGCCAATAAAATCGCCCTTCAAAAAGGCTAGGATACTTTTCACTTTTATAGTTTCAGTACATGTCAGGGGCCGTATTCACAAAGCCTTTTATCTTACCACTAGGAGTACTCCTAAATCGCACTAAAAGATTTTAGCTAGGAGTTTTCTCTTAAAAGTTATTCACTAAGAGTGAGTCTTCGTTGCTATGGATGACGTCATTACTCATGCACAAGCTTGACTGAAGTGACCACCTTGATTGGCTGGTGATTGTAACGCGGGAATGATTCCAAACACCTCCAAGTATCCTTGCAACATTATTAAATTAATCTGTCACCATATGCCTACGTTTGCAAAGAGGAGAACATTTTAATTTGATTCACAATGAAACGTTACATTTAATTTACCTGTTGACAATGAGTAGTTTTGGTTGTTGGTGTTGGTGGCATTATTGCATCCCTTTTATGCCTACAATGCAAAATTGTTTACTCGTGAGGATGGAAAGATGGAAGCTCCTGTTGCCGCATACGCATTTCAAAACATCGCGATGTGAAATGCCACAAAAAGCTGTTTGTGAATAGGTCTTAGTGAGTTAGGAGTCCTCTCGACTTCTTTTAAGCTGTCCCAGACGTAGGTGCTACTTTTAGGTCTAAAATGCTTCGTGAATTACTTTTAGTGAAAAGTTAGGAGTGACACGCCCATTATTTGTAGGAGTTGCTCCTAAATTCGCCACTTAGGAGCTACTTTTAGCCTTAAAATTCTTTGTGAATACGGCCCCAGAACCTGTACAGTGTACTTGAGTACAGAGGTTAAATACATTTTTTTCATTCTGTATGGAAAATGTTTAATTTTGCTATCCATGAATGAGACCGACCGACTGACCCAGAGGGACACACGCCATTTCATTGCTTTTTAGCGTCACCTAGTGCCCAAACAGTGACAGTTCAGTGTCGTTCCAAGTCCCTCCACTAGAAAGAGCCATGTATTGTTAAAATCAGGTACACCATAGCTGATGAATTAAAAACACACACATACACACACACAAAGAGAGAGAGAGACAGAGAGAGAGAGAGAGAGAGAGAGACTGATCAAAGCAGAACAGTGAGACTGACCGGTCAGTACAGGAATACTAATGGGACCTGATGGAGTACTGCCCCTCATGGCCAGCAAGTCTGAGTGGGAGAGAGTAACAGGCCTGAGAATATCACCACACACACACACACACACACACACACACACACACACACACACACACACACACACACACACACAAAAGAGCCAAAAGCACACACACCTACACATACTGTAGGCACACACACACACACACACACTTTAATTCTATTCTTATTCACTAAAAAAACAGTAAATCATTTTGTTGTCCAAATATTTCATTTGGACTTGATGACCACAGGGATGGATTACTGCACGGGCCTACCGGGCCCAGGCCCAGGGGCCCAAGGGGTCAGAGGGCCCTGAAGCCCAAGCCTTTGCATGGAATCATTGCCTCAATATCAACAAATCAGGATGTAGGCTATGAATCTGATTGAATTTAGTATTGGCCATCCCCAAAATGCACCAGAATACAGGAAATCACATCAAACAAATTAAAAATATTCTGGGGGAGGACCCCCAAACCCCCCCTCCCACATATACGACAATTAGTGGGGGGCCCTTAATACATCTGGGCCCAGGGGCCCGAAAGTTCATAATCCACCCATGGATGACCATCTAATCTGAGCATTATTCGAGGCTACCTGTATTGTAATTGGTTGGACTCTTGTCTTGTGGCTCCTTTGCCAATGGTCCATCTTGCTCTTCTGATGGACGGGGCTTAAGCTGCTCCTTCAGGGACTGAGGTGAGACTCCTGTAGCGGCCACCAGGTGGCACAAAAAGCACACAGTCAATCAGGTGGTCCACCTCTCAGCAACATACCGATGGAGATGTCGGTATAATCGATTTTAAATTGATTGTGCCCTGGGAATAAGAAATACCCTTTTCTGATAGGCTGGCAACCATAGTGAATAATAGGTTGATTGAAAAGCTACTATATAGAGGCAGCCACTCTGAAGTAGTCTGTCAAAGGCGATTGAAAACGAGTCAGAAAAGTCAAGACAGGACCTATCGTCAAAATTTCGGTGTCCACCACTGTAGTTCATCCAAAACAAATCAGAAAAGGGACTCAAAGTGCTAAATACTGGAATTATCCTTTAATAGTTGCCCTGATGCACTCGCTTTGGACTCCTATCCCTGCTGTGCCTTTCTATATTAGCCTACAGAGCAACTAGGCCAGACAGGCGTGTCATGCGTGTGTAACTACAAAGTGGGGTCTGGGGTCATGGTTGCGCAGCAGTTGCTAGGTAATAAAGTAAACCAACCAAAGGAGAGAAAGAGTCCAACGATGCCATCATGCCAACACAAGGCAAAGCCCTCCTGTTAGATTAATCAAACTGAGCACTTATTTTAGCAACTTTTTCAGTGAAAAATGTTGCAAAGTCATCTGCTGACAGTGAAGCAGCTGATGGTGGTGGTGGAGGATTGAGAAACATGAAAGTAGAAAAGTAGAACGTGCTATCAGTGGCGCTCTCTATCTCGCTCTGATAGAATGCTTTTGTTGCAAGTGGAACAGTGGAACATTTCCATCTCTGGATTTACGCCATTTCCTCTCAGCAGCTCTGTTGGGTATGTAGTCAGTCACACAAGCTAATGAATTAACAAAATAAACACAGTATTTCATTTTGCCAAATGGTGTACAAATGGTGAATTTGATGTTTAAATAATATTATTGGAAAACTAGCAAGCATAGAATCAGAAATAGCTATCTGTGCTTAGCAAAAATGGAATCAACTGCAATCAAGCAAACTACTCATTATTCTTGTCCATGAAAGACAGTTGTACAGTATGTATAGCACTGTGTGTGTGTGTGTGTGTGTGTGTGTGTGTGTGTGTGTGTG
>NC_055973.1:19379269-19384269 GCF_018492685.1 Alosa sapidissima
AGCCTTAAATCAATAGCAGCTATTAAAGTAAAACTCTAAATATAATAATAAGTAAGCATAACTGAACTCTAAATAATTAAAGGTACAGTCAGCGATTTCAAACCCAATACATTTTTTGTCACATTCACCACTCCTACATCTCTTGAATGTTTCATTTGGTCCTTAGTTCAAATATAATGTATGTTGTTTTGGACAAAAGGGTATGCTAATAAATTTAAATATAGACATAAACACAAACAAACGCGACTTCCTGAGAAATCGCTGACTGCACCTTTGACAGGAAAATTCACTTTAAATTGCTGGCTGTACATTTCAATAGACACTGAGTTAAAAGCTGCTGGTCACTTCATGTCACACACACACACACACACACACAGGTTTGAGAGGGACATGTGTGCATCAGGGAGTTTGAGAGTGATGTGTATGTGTCTCACACGTCTGTGGTGTGTGTGTTCCACCACTCACCAGCAGGGCAATACACAGGCCGAGCAGCACACCAGCCCCAACCATCAAACCCCCGATTAACAGCCAATCAGGTCGCAGGAGCAGCTGTCGTTGCTTAGCGATGCCCATACGGGTGAGGTGTTGAGAGGTAGCGGGAAAAAAGGGTCCAGAATCGTAGCACTGTCCTCCAGCTGGCATGACTTTTACATACTAAACAACAGAGAGGAACTCTCAGATTCTGGTGAGCACTAGCACATGTGAATGTGTTTGTGTTTGTGTTTGTGTTTGTGTTTGTGGTGTATTTTCCATACCAGATGTTTGTGGTGGTGATGGTGTGTTATTTATACCATGTGTTTGTGGTGGTGATGATGTGTTATTTATACCATGTGTTTGTGGTGGTGATGATGTGTTATTTATACCATGTGTTTGTGGTGGTGATGATGTGTTATCCATACCATGTGTTTGTGGTGGTGATGATGTGTTATTTATACCATGTGTTTGTGGTGGTGATGATGTGTTATCCATACCATGTGTTTGTGGTGGTGATGATGTGTTATCCATACCATGTGTTTGTGGTGGTGGCTGTTTAATCTGAGGACATAGACCCCGGGCTCGCTGAAGTGCACTGAGAAGAGGGTGGGTGTGGTAGTGGGTCCACTCTCCATCAAGTCCTGGGCAAGTTTCCGGAAGGATCCCCAGTCAAAGGCAGCATTGGTATTGAATAGGCTGTCTCTGAACAGGGAGAGAAGCAGGATTGAGTAGAACTGATCTTGTTCTCCAGCTAAACCCCACCTCTCTCTCCATCTCTGTCTATATCTCTCTCTCCCTATGTCCAGAAACGGACTGAATCAGACTCACGTGCCGTACTAGGGGTGGAGAAGCTGAATCAGACTCACGTATTCTACTAGGGGTGGTGAAACTGAATCAGACTCACGTATTGTACTGGTGTTGGTAAAACTTAATCAGACTCACGTATTGTACTAGTGCTGGTGAAGCTGAATCAGACTCACGTATTGTACTAGTGCTGGTGAAGCTGAATCAGACTCACGTATTGTACTAGTGCTGGTGAAGCTGAATCAGACTCACGTATTGTACTAGTGCTGGTGAAGCTGAATCAGACTCACATGTCGTACTGGGGGTAGTGCTCCCTGGTGGCGATAAAGAGCAGGACGTCTCCCTGCTGGAGGCAGGTGGTGGGGTTCAGCACCCCCAGGCTGCTAGCGTTACTGTGCTTCCTCCACAGATGCCCCCTCCCTGGAGACCCCAGCAGCTCACGAGCCACCAACGACCCCCCCACAGACTCTGACACAAGTACAAACACAGACGAACTAATCACATGACTAATCAATAAAAAAAAAAACAATAACACAATTAATCAATATAGAACTTAAAACATGGATAATCAATCAATTACCTATAGAACTAATGAAACAATTAATCAATTACTGTAAGAGAGACATTAGAACCAATGACAGATTTCATCAGGGTAGATTAGGTTTTGAATGTTGTGGCTCAGCTGAAATGGGTCCTGATTTTTCTGTCACTGCAACAGTGGGTTATTGCCATGTGCCACAGCCTACTCAGAATTACAGTTTTTTCTGAATGCTTAAACACATTTTTTGTAACTATGGCTTTTTTTGCAAAACTCTACACACAAATGGCAAAACCACTCACTGAGTTTGTAAAACTAAAAGCACAAACACTGCTTTGCACTCAGTTTGCAATTTTGTAACACACACTTTGCACAACTGTAGGCACAATGGCTATTATTTACACTATTTTGCCAACTCTCTGGCACACTTTCTCATGTGAAAACTGTTTTAGATAATTAGTTCACTTTGCAATCAGCCTAAGCACTATAAATAAGCCACAGGTAATGTACAATGGGTACAATGGAGTGAGCAGGAAGAGTGAGAAGAGAAAAAAACAGACAAAAAAACAGTCTACATGTGGGGATATTGTCATGTCAGGCCTGGATACGTCATTCCAGAATATATTTTTCCCGGTGCCTTGGACTAGGACATTGCATGTGATGTAGACAAAATTTTGAGAGAGACGACCCGATGTAGACTGATTTGTTCTGTAGTGAAATGCTATTTTCTGTTTTGAAAAACACACTTGTGTTTATTTTGATGTGTGTAAATAAACACTAATACTTGAAGTTGGGATCCCTGTATGTTTACAGAACTATGACAAAAGTATGACCTCAAACTGACATAGTCTACCTTGTGTGTGTGTGTGTGTGTGTGTGTGTGTGTGTGTGTGTGTGTGTGTGTGTGTGTGTGTGTGTGTGTGTTTGTGTGTGTGGGTGTGTGTGTGTGTGTGTGTGCTGTGAAAAGAGTGTTCAAGACCTGAGTGATCTGTGTGAGGTGTACCCTCCTCTGCGTCGGGGTGTGTGTGTGTGTCAGGTGATACTGCGGATGTGTTGGGATCCTCCTGGAACAGCGTGTAGATCTCTGGAGGCATGGCACTGAACAGGCCAAAGAAACCTGCCTCTGAAGAGAACAAACACATACAACAGTGCGCACACACACACACACACACACACACACATACACACACACACACACACACACACACACACACACACACAGAGAGACCCGCACACACAGAGAGAGACCCGCACACCACACGTACATACACACACACACAGACACATGCACACACACATACACGCACATGTCACTTTGTGCCAAAGCACAGCAGCAGGACACCAGACCTTGAACATGTTCAGAGAAGTGCACAATGCTTTAACAACACTACAGAGTCCACTTGGAGGGGGGGGGGGGGGCATTAACAAAATCTGCAGGGGGGCAAGAGAGACAGAGAGAGATAGAAGGAGAGAGAGACAGGCAGACAGATAGAAGAGAGAGATAGACAGAGAGAATCACAGTCACAGGGAGGCTACACCAGACACGTAACTGCTGCAACAATTAGCTTCCACTATAAGCAATGGAAATGGCTACAGCTATAGCGGCACGTCAGAAAAATTAGACAAACTTGTCTTCTAAAACTATTTTTAAACTATATGAACGGAGCGCTTCAGTTGCAGTGCCGGTGTAGCCTGGGTGTAAGTGCGGTCAGTGTCTCCGACAGAGATGGGTGTTCCGGTGACTTCCGAGCCCAGGCGGAGTCTCACCGTCCGTCTCTACGGCGAACATGGAACCGGAGAGGTCATTCCGCAGGTCACACTGTAGATCCCCACTGGCGTCCCAGCGCCGCAGCAACGCCTCAAACACACTCCCCGCCACATTCACCTGCTCACACACACACACACACACATGCACACAGATGCATCCCCCCCAAAAAAACATGTGTACACATTTACACACACTCACATATAAACACACACCTGAAGTAGGTCAATCTGACACCTGATTCCTATGTCTTAAGCTTCCCCTTGTTAATACATAGAGGCTGGGCTATAGCAGCGATAAGCCGCCCTTGTACTGTACATTGTGTTCTCAAGTGACATTTGATCAGCCCTACAGTATTTCTCACTGCCGTGCGGCTTACTGTAATTGTGCGGTGGATTATGATGGCGCTTCTGATGGGGACAGATGTAGATCAGTGGGTCTAATGTGCACACTATCATTGACTGTTTGTGGTGGGTGCAGTCAGGAAAACACCATCGGGAAAAAGAGGAGAGTAAGTCAGCATGTGTGTGTGTGTGTGTGTGTGTGTGTGTGTGTGTGTGTGTGTGTGTGTGTGTGTGTGTGTGTGTGTGTGTGTGTGTGTGTGTGTTTATCAGCAGAGATAGGTGTATGCTAGTATGCTTTTGTTGTGATTGTTTAGTAACGGGTGTCTTATGTCTTGTCCCCTGGGGCTTGAGACAGTATTTCCACTGTTTGTATGTCTTTATATGGGACACGTCTTATATGAAGGTGTATATAAACGACAATCTCAAATTGAATGGAACACACACATCATCCAATAAAAGTGCAACGCTTTTGAAAGGCCACTCTAGCCCAATGCAGAATGTGCTTGTTACTATAATCTTTGGTGGATGCCATCTGTTTGTCAATGTGTGTGTGTGTTTAACCTAACTGCATCTGTACCACCATGTTTCAGTGTGTGTGTGTGTGTGTGTGTGTTTGTGTGGCTGTGTGTGTGTATATGTGTGTGTGTGTGTGTGTGTGTGTGTATGTGTGCGTGTTTTCGTGTCTGTGTGTCTCACCTCAGTGCCCCTGTGCAGCAGTACCATCTGGTCCCCAGCGCAGCGTAGCTGCAGTGGCGGGGAGCTCCCCCTGCTCCTGCACCAGTCCCCACACACACCCACTCTCTCCGGCCGTCCAGCACACACACACACCCCGAGAGACGCGTCATAGTCCTGGTACTCCTCAGGAGTCTCACACACCTGCACAGGGAAAGCACATGTTAACCTGCAGTGCACATACACACACACACACACACACACTCAAAACCGAGCTGATCGAGGAACACAGAGTGTGTGTGTGTGTGTGTGTGTGTAAAGTAGCCTAACTATTATTAATTATTACTGTAACTTTGATTTGCTGTGCTGCATACTAATAGATACATACTAATAGACTCATACA
>NC_055973.1:19386769-19399269 GCF_018492685.1 Alosa sapidissima
CACAACTGCACACCAACCTACAGCACCAATCACATGGTGAAGTTTGCGGACGACACAACTCTGGTGGGTCTTATCACCAAGAACGATGAGACCCACTACAGGAATGAGCAGAGACAACAACCTCCTGCTGAATGTCAGCAAGACCAAGGAGGTTGTTGTTGAGAGGTCACATCCAACACCCACCACTGACCATCAATGGTGCTGCTGTGAAGAGAGTGAGCAGCACCAAATTCCTGGAGGTGCACATCAGTGAGGACCTCTCCTGAACCACCAACACTGCTTCACTGGCGAAGAAAGCACAGCGGCGCCTCACTGTGTGGGGTGGGAGCTGCACTGACTACAACAGGAAAGCCCTGCAGCGCATAGTAAACACAGCTGGAAGGATCATTGGTGCCCCACTCCCCTCCCTGCAAGACATATACAACACCCACCTCACCGGAAAAGCGACCATGATTGTGAGAGACGACAGCCATCCTGCACACAGTCTTTTCAGCCTCCTGCCCTCTGGGAAGAGATATAGAAGCCCTTCAGACTCCAGAGGTTTGTGCAAAAATATGCTATAAAAAACAGCAGCAACTTCAGTCCAGAGGGTTTTTTTGAGGTGGGGGGGCAAAGAGGAGGGGGTGGGAGAGGGGGAGAGAGGGGGGAGAAGGTTCAGCTTCTTCTTTGCTGACTGTTACATTCTTGTTTTTTCGTCCTGTGATTTTGTCTTGTGATATTGTTGTTATTTATTGTGTAGTGTTAGGAAAAATGTCCTTATCTGTTTGTCTTATCTTTTTTGTCTTATCTGCTGCACCTTTTCTTCTTCACCTTGAGAGAAACACTATTTCAATTCCTCTGCATGTCTAGAAGATGTGAAGAAAAAGCTGACTTTGACTTTGACTTTGAACATCCATGGCTGTTTTAAGGAGTAATAAAATATATGTTGTATCTGAAGAAAAGGTGTATCTGGAGAAATATATGGTGTATCTGAAGCAATCAAAATCTTTGAAGAAAAGCATTTGGAGTAATTCTGTGTTGGAAGAAAGTTATTTGCATCAATATGAATGAATAATTAATATAGAACACAACATGCCCCTATGCGACAAATTGACACATTCTTCAGAACAATCTTTTTTTTCAGGAATGGAGACATATTTTTAAAAGTTGAACATATATTAAGGAATGATATCTTATGTGTATTAATATTCATACAATATTAATACACATAAGTAATAAGCAAAATATTAATACAAATAGATTGAATTGAGTAATGACTATTGGACAAATCAGGTAAGCTACAAACTTCTCCTCAGCCCTCCTCACTCTTGTCATCATCATAAATGGATCTGCGCTGACAGAAGCTCAATAGCGCCCCCTATCGGCCCATCTAGAACAGTGTTAAGATAGTGAAGTGCAACTAGTCTTTGAGTTCAACAGAACGTTGAGACAGAATGAAATTCTGACCAGAGTGCGGGCCTGTCTGTTCTACTGTATGATACAGTATCTCTCTTGCAGAGATACCAAATGTCTATTTTAAAGACTTTATCGGACTCTCCCCATCACAGATCATAATCGCAGTGAGACCTTTAAACTCTGACACAAACGTTTTCGTGATATATTACACACACCGCACCCCAATGACATCACACTGTTTTGGAAGATATAATTGTGATTGATTTGCTGTTGATTGATTGATGTGTTACATAGCTCTGTGATAAGCATGAGTCAGCCAGGCATTCCATCGTTATCAGTCATCAGGGTCCCTCTACTAGCACACACACACACATACACACATACACACACACACACACACACACTCACACTCACATGCACATGCACACAAAGAGACGCAGACGCAGATCCATACCTGGCTGGCACGATCGGTGGGAATAGGGGGACTCTCGTGTGCTGTTCTGCCCAGAGTGGGAGCTCAATCCTGGGATGCAAATCCAAAGAAGCAGGTTGAGGGTCCTGGAGGTCCTCGTCTTATTGCTCATCCTAATTGACTGTGTGTATGAGAGAGAGAGTCTAATCATGTGTGTGTGTGCAAAGTGTGTGTGTGCAAAGTGTTTGTGTGTGTGTGTGTGTGTGTGTGTGTGTAAGAGAGAGAGAGAGAGAGAGAGACAGAGAGAGAGAGAGAGAAAGAGAGAGAGAGAGCTTGTGTGTATTGGAATGTCAATAGACTAGAAGGCCCTCTCTCTGCCAGTGTGAATGATTGATGAAGTTTCAGGCTTGGGTGTCTGTGGATCCCCCGAGAGGGGAAAGTGTTACCTAACTCCACCACTCGGGTTTCACACAGCCATATTGCTGCCACATTCAGGGATGTGATTCCTCTGTGCCGAGCTTTACTTCGCTATAAACACTTCCTGTGACCAGCAGAGAGACCAGGGGCACCACCTTATATCTGAAAGACCAGGGACCAGGGATGTAGTGGTGGCTAAATGCAAGTAAACACAGTTTATCCACCTCTGATATTTCAGAAATAGAGTTTATCCACCTCTTATTAGAGTTTATTCACCTCTCAAAAGATTTTATTCACCAACTGCAACTTTTAACATTCAAAAATCACACTGTATTATCCACATTCACAATATATACACTCATCAACACTCTAGGAACCATTTAATACAACTGGTATTGTTATAAACATTGGACAATAACCTCCACCATCATCAAACATGTTCTGAATGCCTTTTTAAAAAATATGGTACCGCATGGCAGTCCACCTCACCGAAATCACAGAAGTCATAGGTTACCCACCTCTTATTTTACCACTGCATACCTGCCAGGGACATATCCGATAGACCAAGGGGCATATCTGAAAGACCCTGGGGCATGTTCGATAGACCAAGGGGCATATCTGAAAGACCCTGGGGCATGTTCGATAGACCAAGGGGCATATCTGATAGACCAAGGGGCATATGAAACCAAGACACAGAGGAGCCATCCTGAGATCAGGAGCGTGTAGCACCAGAAACTCACCCGAGAGAGCAGGAGCTCACCTGAGAGAGGAGGAAGACACCTGAGAGCTGCAGCATATCCGAGTCCTCCATTGTGTGCCCACTTCCCAGAGCAGCTCAAGTAGCCACAAGAGGTTAGCATAAGGAAAGTAGCCCTGGCTAGCCCTCGTCCAAAAGTTACATTCCCATTGTATCAATATTTATGAGCGCAGCCAATTGGCACAAGGGTTTGGTTACTGATACTGTGGTCTTAACAGCCCTGATGACTGACTCCGAAATGAGTCCTTTGTCCTATGTAGCTCTGAGTTCTAACAAGTGCAATGTCTTTTGCAGTGTTCTATGTGTCCTATGTATAAGTATAAGTATATACTCTTTTGATCCCGTGAAGGAAATTTGGTCTCTGCATTTATCCCAATCCATGAAACACACTCAGCACACAGTGAACAACACACAGTGAGGTGAAGCACACACTAATCCCGGCGCAGTGAGCTGCCTGCAACAACAGTGGCGCTCGGGGAGCGGTGAGGGGCTTAGGTGCCTTGCTCAAGGGCACTTCAGCCATGGATGTGGGCATGGGAGAGCAGTGCTCAACCACTTCCCCCACCCACATTTTTCCTATACTGGTCGGGGATCGAACCGGCAACCCCTCGGTTACAAGCCCAAAGCCCTAACCAGTAGGCCACGACTGCTCTAGTAGTACCCTTAGTATACTAGCACCCTGAGTACTATCATGTGCAATGTGCTGTGCAGTGTTCTATGTGTCCTTTGTAGTAACCTTCCCTTACAAAAATTAAATGTTTGCAGCAGATTTGCAGCAAACTTGTGGGTGATTTGTGGGAAACAAATGAGTTCACTAGAAAATATTGCCAGAAGTTTGCCAATGTAGAGGCAAACTTCCAACGAAGTTCTGGCAACAATGAGAAGTTTGCCAATAGTGACAAATGTGTTCGCCAGTGATTTTCCACCACATTTAGCCTATAATGGCAAGCTTCCTAGTGAACTTCTGGTGACAAACCTAATTTGCATATGACAATGCTTAAAATTTGCTGCAACATTGCCAAAAGTTAACCGCAACTGTTTGCCAAAAACCTAATTTGCACCTTGCCACAACTGTTTGCCAGAAACCTGAAATTTCTGTAAGGGTTAGTAGCACCCTGAGTACTATCGTGCACAGTGTTCTACAGTATAGTGTCCTAGGTGGTGCCCTAAGTAGCGTTCTATGTAGTGTCCTTGGTGGTGCTCTAAGCAGTGCTCTATGTAGTGTCCTTGGTGGTGCTCTAAGCAGTGCTCTATGTAGTGTCCTTGGTGGTGCTCTAAGCAGTGCTCTATGTAGTGTCCTTGGTGGTGCTCTAAGTAGCGTTCTATGTAGTGTCCTTGGTGGTGCTTTAAGCAGTGCTCTATGTAGTTCCAGTAACAGTAACAGGTATGCACATTACATAAATAACTCATACAGTGTATTGATAATAATTATAAGTCCATATACTACTATTCAGTGCAGGATGCCCTCGTTTTTTTTTTAAAATGAGAATATTACAAGCATCTAATTTATTATTTAGTCATTGGAACATGTTGTTCCCAGGCAATGTAAGAGTGGCATGTGTCTGTAATCTCACTGAGGCCAGTGATCAGTGTGTCTTTTATAATAGGTTTTGTGTGTGTGTGTGTGTGTGTGTGTGTGTGTGTGTGTGTGTGTGTGTGTCTATGTCTGTGTATGTTTGTGTGTGCATGTGTGTGCCTAATTCTGTGTGTGTGTGTGTGTGTGTGTGTGTGTGTGTGTGTGTGTGTGTGTGTGTGTGTGTGTATCTGTGTGTGTATACTGTATGTATGTGTGTGTGTGTGTCTATGTCTGTGTATGTTTGTGTGTGCATGTGTGTGCCTAATTCTGTGTGTGTGTGTGTGTGTGTGTGTGTTTGTGTGTGCATGTGTGTGCCTAATTATGTGTGTGTGTGTGTGTGTGTGTGTGTGTGTGTGTGTGTGTGTGTGTGTGTGTGTGTGTGTCTCGTGACCTACTTAACCGTGTAGGAGCACTTGATCCGTGACTCCAGCGCTACCTGCTGATGGTACCCTGTAGTGATGAGTAAACAGCCAGTGATAAAACACATGTTAACAGGTTTAATTGCCACTGTATGAGAGCTTCAGGTCCAGAAGTCCGTGCTCATTTCACTTGCATGCGGGGATGTTTTTCTTCTTTTATAATAGGTTTTGTGTGTGTGTGTGTGTGTGTGTGTGTGTGTGTGTGTGTGTGTGTCTCTGTCTGTGTGTGTATACTGTATGTGTGTGTGTGTGTGCGCGTGTGTGCATGTGTGTCTGTGTCTGTGTGTGTGTACTGTATGTGTGTGTGTGTGTGTGTGCTCGTGTGTGTGTATGTGTGTGTGTGTTTTCCTCTTTCACAAGTGAGTTTATGACCTTTGGCATAGAACCCATGTAAGCAGTAGTTGTGGACTCTAACCAACATCTTATATAATTAAATATTGGGTGATCTTTCCCCCACATCTAGTCCTGGTCATCAAAGCAGCACAGATCTATTAAAGCTGCGTCTGAGAATACATCCCCACTCAGTGCTACCTGCCTCTGCAGCTCACCGCCACACTGTGACCCACAAAGATTTGAACTCAGTGAACACAGCCTTGTGTTTGCATCGATCCAAATCAACAACTCAGGAGCACAGCGGCATCAACATTTAGACTTTAGTCTTCAAGAATCTGGACTCTACAGCTATGCATGACTCTATGTGTCAAGTTGCAAATTTATGAATGACAAGTCTGCAGGTAAAGATAAATAGACATGCATGACTCTATGTGTCAAGTTGCACCTTAATGAATAGCTTCATATGTTGATTTGCACAGTTATGTATGACAAGTCTGCTGGACTAACGAATCAGGACTCTGCAGCTGAAGAACAGCCCTGCATGGGTTACTGTGTTTAGTTGTGTCTGTGAACGGGAACACTGCAGGGTTGAGCCATGTCCCAGTGAGTGTGGGAACCACAGGCTTACAAGCAAACAAACAGTACCTTTCACACACTTACACACACACATTCGCATACACGCATATCTGGGAAATGTTTTGTGTGTTCAGGGATCTGTCCTCTGTGAGTATATATTTGTGTGTGTGTGTGAGTGTGTGTGCGTCTGTGTGTGTGTGTGTGTTTGTGTGTGTGTGTGTGTGTGTGTGTGTGTGTGTGTGTGCGCGCGTGTGTGTAGGGGGTGCGGGAGGGTCGACCACTGGTCACCTCTGACGTGAGCAAGGCTGTGATCTTTCACCTACATTTGAGTTCCAAGGGCTCCAGTTGGCACGTGTGTCCACAGCCTCCGCAGTAGTCCATAAGGGGCAGCCCTACGCAGGGGCAAAACAACCTCTGGCTTAAAGGAGGGTGTGCTGAGGGGCAAACTACAGAGCAATAAACCCCAACAACAGAGTAGTAAACACAAACAACAGAGCAGTAAACACAAGCAACAGAGCAGTAAACACAAGCAACTGTAGAGGGGTAAACACAAACAGCAGAGGTGTAAACACAAACAGCAGAGGTGTAAACACAAACAGCAGAGAGGTAAACAAACAGCAGAGGGTAAACACAAACAGTAGAGGGGTAAACATATAAATAGCAGATTGATTAGGAAATGAATATGGCCTTGACCACACACAACCTCACAGAGCCCAGGTCAGTGTGAGTGATGACATCATTTCCTTAAGATTGCCGCTCTCCAAAGAAGTGTTGGAGGCTGTGGCCGGCCAATCAAAGGGCTTGGTTGCATTCCTGCACAGTGCTGTTATCAAGTTGACCCTCCACGTGGTGTGTGTAGACTCGGACAGGGGCAAGGGGAGGGGGGGCTGATAAGAGCTGCCTTTATATAGGAGTGGGACAGAGAGAGAACTAACATACAGCTGTCTGCACAGGTGAGGATGAGCTTGTGTCTGCTCATGGCACACACACACATATAGACACACACACACACACACACACACACTTACACACACTCACACTTACACGTTTTACCTCCAACTCAGCCGAGGTCAAAGAAACTAGTCACTTCAGAATTCAAACTCTCTCCTTTTTCTCCCAGAAGGACCCTTACCTGACCGAAGCCATGTATATGAGATTACTTCTCCTCGCTGTGTCCTTCCTCACAACTACAGGTTGGTGTTTTATCACTCAGTCCATAGTAATGCCATAAGTGATGTCTGTATCTAGAGATCTCAGCATCAGTGGTCTGTTCATTGTTGTGATAGTATCCTTTAAGGAACATCATAGAAACATTAATATTGATGCCCCCAGGTGTCAATATTCAATGCCAGTTAGTGCTAATTAGTCAAACACCGTCTAAAAGGGTCATGATCCTACCCAATCAACAATGTTACATAGTGCAATAATATAAAGCGTTTAGTGTGTGCATTGCCCATGTCAGAGAATATGAATGGATATTGGATTGCACTGTGTGAAACTGAATTGAATTAATAGCTGAATGAATATGGAATGTTGGGTTGCTCTGTCCAAAACTGAATTGAATAAATATCTGAATGAATCTTGGATATTGGATTGCACTATAAAACTGAGTTGAAAGAATGGCTGAATGAATATTGGATTGCTGTATAAAACTGTATTGAATGAATAGCTGAATAAATATTGAATTGCTGTGTGTAAAACTGAATTGAATGAAGAGCTGCATGTGTATTGGGTTGCTGTGTGTAAACGTGTCTTCTGTCTCTGTCCTGTAGCTTTACCTCTTCAGCAGGACCACAGAGATGCATCATGGAGTTTCCTTCCTCAAGATGGCAACCAGGCCAGAGAGAAAACAGAACTCAATAAAGGCCAAGCGTAAGCCTCTCTCACCTCTATTACAGTAAAACCCATCTCCTCAGGACACATGGGACCTGCAGCTCTAAGCCATTGTGCACACATGTACTGCAGTGTGTGTGTGTGTGTGTGTGTGTGTGTGTGTGTGTGTGTGTGTGTGTGTGTGTGTGTGTGTGTAGAATGTAAATATGATATACTGTACCTGTACTGCAGTGTGCGCATGGCACATGTGTCTGTAAGGTAACCGTAATCATAGAAGCTGCCATGTGTGTTGACTGTACTCTGTTATTTCATCTGTGCCCTGGAGTGTGTGTGTGTGTGTGTGTGTTGGATGTAAATATGATATATACCTGCACTGCAGTGTGTGTATGACCCATGTGTCTATAAGTAATCATAGAAGCTGCCATGTGTTTTGACTGTACTCTGTTATCTTATTTGTGCCCTGGTGCGTGTGTGTGTATGTATGTGCCCCAGGTAGATGCTACACATTGGTGGTGATTAGTGAGGTCCCCCCTTCCCTGTGAAGCACTTTGAATGTCGAGAAAAAGCGTTATATAAATGTAATGTATTGTTGTTGTTGTTATATATGTGCGTGTGTGTGTGTGTGTGTGTTTGTGTGTGTGTGTGTGTGTGTGTGTGGCTCAATGTACTGCAATGTGTGTGTAGATGAATGTGTGTGTTGTAGTAAGTGTGTGTGTTGACCCTGTGTCTCCATCTGCTCCAGTGGGATGTGGAAGAGTCATGTGGAGAACTCAGACCTGTACTCACGGGACCCGCTGGTGGGCGAGAAGCCGACGCTGATATCGGAGCGTCTGCGTGCCCGTCTGCGGCAGCAGCTGGCTGAGCTGCGGGCGCGACTCTGGCCCCAGTCCGTGGCCACCCCGGCGGCCGTGGCACACATCCGGGAGCTGCTGGGACCTCTGACCAATCAGCTGCAGGCGGCGCTGAGCGCCAACGTGCACGACCTCTGCGCCGAACTCAGGCAGCACCTGCAGCAGCTGCAGCCCACAGCGCCAGCGTCTGGTCACCAGGGGGCACCAGACTACCAGGCCCTGCTGCCCCAGATCAGCCGCAGCTTGGAGCTCAGCACGCACAGGGTCACCTCCAGCGTCCTGCAGTTCCGCGTTCGGAGTACGGCGGCGGCGGATGGAATGGCGGACGCGGACGAGCGGGAGCTGCTCCTGGAGGTGGCGTCGCGGCTGGCCCACGAGGCGTCCACTCTAGAGACGGAGTTCCGCAGCAAGGTGGGGGCGCTGCAGGCCTCGCTGGGCGGCCTCTCTGCACCGGCCCACGCCGAGCGCAGGGAGGGGGCCAGAGACGGGGACGCGGCGGCGTCCAGCACGGCACTCTTCTGCCAGCACACGCGCTCTCTCATCCAGCAGCTGAGTGGGGACTTGGAAAGTCAGTTCGCCAAGCTGGAGCAGCGGCCGGTCGGGCAGGAGGCGGCGCCCCCTGTCCTCAGGCCGGAATTCCTGCGCGAGGACTTCACCTCACGCCTGCGCAGCCTACTGCAGGAGATCATGCAGACTCTAAACTAACTCCTCAAGAACTCAACACACACACACACACACACAGCAACGAACTTCACATCAAGCCTGCGCTCACTCCTACAGAAGAGCATGCAGACTGTAAACTAACCCCCACCCCGGACTCCTCAAGAACTCATACACACACACACCACTGGACATTACTGTATATATCACAGGGGACATAGGGATGTGGGAGATGTAAATGCTGTTTGATGACCTTTGACTCCTCAGGGTGTTTTATTGTGATTTAATGAATGTGGTTTAGTCTTTTTTTTGGTGTGTTTTTGGATTAGGTTTAGGATTTTGTTTGAGTGTGTGTGTGTGTGTGTGTGTGTGTGTGCATGTGTGTTTGTGTATGTGTTTGTTTGGGACATTGGATAGGCATGAGTGAATGTGTTATTTAATGTTACCGAAATGTTGAAAGGGGAATGTACATATTACAATTTTACTTGTGTAAGTTTACTTGTGAGTTGTGTAAGTTTACTTGTGAAAAGGGATGTTTTGTGTCCTCCATAAAGATTTCAAATTCCACAACCATTTGCCATAGAGTGTTGAATATATTTATTGATTTACGCAAAGTCATTGATATAAAACTATTGATTCATCTCAGAGCAATGTACAAAGCCTTCTTAATTTCAGGATCACTATCATAAGTAAAAAAAAAATATCTTTGCTTAGCCAAACTGAAATAGTGTATAAATACACCAAATTAAAAAACTTGTTCACCTCATCACAGCAAGAGTCATGTGCAGTTCCAGCATTACAAGATCAAATCTGACACAGGGACACCATGCCTTACAAACATGCTACGCTAGCACTGAAATAACATATATGAAATTGGAGTGTGCAAATCTTAAGGTTTTTCATGCATAAAAAATAAATGTATTACATATATCACTCCTGAAGGAACACACAGAGAAGACGCAGCAGTGCTTTTCAGGAAGTTGATTGGCTGTCCAGCTGTCAGTCAAACGCCTTGGACAAACCCTGCTCCCCAGTAGAACTTCTTCAGGGCAAACCACCCGCCCAAGACGAGGAGAACTGCCCCCGCGGTGGCAAATATAACCCCCACCACCACCCCTGCCACGTCTGTCTTAGCCTCCTCTGACGGCTTCTCCGCACCTGAGGGCCAGGCAGACAGGTTCACACACACACACACGCACGCACACAGAAACACACACACACACACACACACACACACACACACAGAGAGAGAGGGAAACACACACATATGTAGCATAAGCTTAAGGCAAAGTCTGCAAAGTCTACTGGTTCATATTAATTTTCTCTATCATGATACTTCATATTCATTCTATACTTGAGCACACAGCAGCACCCCCTAGTGGAGAGAGCTCGGCCTTCTCCCTCACACTAGCAGGGATTTCTACTGTCGGCTGGACAAGCATCTCGCAAAATGGATATTAAATGACTCAAATGACTAAATGGGAATTTCCTACTCACCGTAAGGCAAGGCAGCCGGGCTACTTTCTGCAGATGGGAAAAGACGAGGAGGTGAAATGTACTGAATCACTACTCATTACAGAAACATTACGTATGATCATATCTGGACACCAGTGTTTGTGCGGGGTTGCCCCGAAATTGAGCGGTCACCTGCGGACAACCGTGGTAACCCGTGGTTACGAGTCATAAAAAAATATCTTAATGATATTTGGGTCATCTGCGGGCGGTTCAGTTCAAATTAATTCCATATATTTGTAAAAAGGCTAACATAATTGCTTTTCAAAGATATCACTGGCTATCCTTGCAGCATGAACTTGCCACATACCTGTGTAATAGAAGGATATAGATGGAGAAGGTAGAGAAGCTGGAGATGTGAGAAATGTAAATAATATAGACACTCCTCCAGGAAAAACTAATATGAAAAGTATTTGGAAAGGTACTTAAAGAAGATGACAGTAGTGCAAGTTATGTTCTATGCACTTTTTGAGAAGCCATTTAAAAGTATGACTCAAAACAAGCACGACCAACATGACTCGTCACTGGTAGCCATCCCAGCCTAAACGAGTAACTTAAAGTGCAATTCCCAGAGCTCAAACAAGCATTAAATTGCTTTATATTATGAGCACTGACCTGGAACAGATGTATTAGGCTAAGCACAAGACCTAATGACAAGTCATGCAGGAATAAATGTTATGGTACACAGACAACACACAGCCATCTATGCATAGGCTATGGTAGGTTTGCACTTTAGTATGCACATAAAAGTTAGTGTTCCTTAGTTTGTGTATGTGACTTTAAACAGTGTATGTGCTTTAACTTCAGTAAAGCTTTGTGCTTTATTCATAATCTAGTTCCTCACCAAAAGCACATTTGTAAATAAGCGGGTCGGATCGCAGGTGGGGTATCATTTTGTCTTAATTAATATTCGCGGTTCAAGTCACGGATGGGTTGATTTAAATATCGGGTGAGTGCAGGCCGCTCGTGACCAGACCCACTCTGCTGCAAACATCGGCTACTGTGCTGTGTTTATCAAATGCAAGTTATGTAATAGATAGATAGATATACTTTATTGATCCCTAGGGGAAATTCAAGGTCACAGTAGCATACAGACAACACACACACACATTCAATAATATTTCTTCTGGTCTTGTTGTAAAGGTAAAGTAGTTCTCATAAACACACACACACACACACACACACACACACACACACACACACACACACACACACAGGCTGAGTCTCACCCTCAGTCCTGGTGTAGATAGGCCCCATGGTGACCGTGGCGGAGTCGCTGGACTCCGTGCCAAACGGCGCCACTTCTCTCTTCCTGCGACCGCTCCCGCTGCTGCTGCTGTTGTTACACATCTGCAGGGAAGACAGAGACAGAGTGGACATGGTGACCCATGGTGGGCAGAGAGAGAGGAAAAAAAAAAGACAGAGAGGGAGACAGAGAGAAAGAGAGAGAAAGAGAGAGACAGACAGAGAGAAAGAGGGGGAGAGGGAGACACAGAGAGACAGACAGAGAGACAGAGAGAGGAAAAGAAAGACAGAGAGACAGACAGAGAGACAGAGAGAGGAAAAGAAAGACAGAGAGACAGACAGAGAGACAGAGAGAGAGAGAGAGAGGGGAGAGGGAGAGCCTACATTCATGATCTCTTGGGGGCAGTAAAGCCATAGGATCATACATCACCATAATAAAGGAAATAGTTTGAGGTGCCTAAGCTTTAACAGCAGTTATCATAGATAGATAGATAGATAGATAGATAGATACATC
>NC_055973.1:19404269-19414269 GCF_018492685.1 Alosa sapidissima
CCCTTAGAATGTAATTGTTTATTTAGATAGGGACAGCACATGATGGACATCAGTACAAGTACACAATGTATATATGCTAGAGTTAGCACCATAGCTAGTTTTCAATGAAATGAGGGGGGTTCACAGACTTCAGTATCTGAGTTCTGAGTATCTATATGTAATATCATGGACCATGAGCTTTGATATAGTGATGGTGTTATGTACTGTAGTGATTAGAGATTCTATCATGTAATGTGCCACTGGTATACTTGTACCATAGCCATCTCTTTTATGTGTATATGTAACATGTAACTTAATTTAATCTCACCTCGGTCTTCAGTGGTATTTTTTGATCATACTGACACACTGACACTAATATAATTCCATCCGTGTGTGTGTCGAGTGATTCAATTACAATGCCACAGATACCATAACTAGGCCTACATCCTTAACAGATGGTCTATGCAGAATCAACACTGGAATTTTACACTGAAGACATGATATTGGTCCAATTTAAAATACTCTGTTGATGGTGATAATATTTCATTTTATTGTGTTTTTTGATAAATGTCAAATAAATCAAAGGACATAGATACCTGAGCCTTATGAAAAGTATGAAGATGATTATCCACACTTTGACTAGTGTAACTCAATCATAAACTGAAATGAAGTCAAATGTTGTCGGATTGTTCAGGCACATTAAAGCATGCCAACATCTCATGGGAACGACACTCTGTGAATAGCAGAGATTCAATAACCTGCCACAAGGCACGACGCACACAGCACCAAAAATAGCCTTTGTTCGTGTAGCTTGTCTGCAAGCTCTCAGTGCCTTTGTGTGACTGAAGAGCTGCGGGTGCTAGCCAACATCACTACAGGCAGTCTATGCTTAAGAGAGAAAGGTCACTGTCAAGTCCAGATTACCAAGTGAAAGCAACTTGGCTGGTTTCTGCCCGTCAGAAAGAGACACTTTATACGGCGATGCGTCAGTGTGAGGTGTCATGGGAGACATCAGTGAGCAGAGTCTGGGGCTCCAGTGGAGCAGCATCTCCTGACTGTTCTCTAATTGTGTTAATCCCTCTGTGTGTGTGTGTGTGTGTGTGTGAGAGAGAGAGAGAGAGAGAGAGAGAGAGAGAGGCACCAGTGAGGAGAGTCTGTGGCTCCAGTAATGCGGAGCAGCGTCTCCTAATTGTACTCTAATTGTGTTAATCCCTCTGTGTGTGTGTGTGTGTGTGTGTGTGTGTGTGTGTGTGTGTGAGAGAGAGAGAGAGAGAGAGAGAGAGACATCAGTGAGCAGAGTCTGGGACTCCAGTAATGCGGAGCAGCATCTCCTGATTGTTCTCTAATTGTGTTAATCCCTCTGTGTGTGTGTGTGTGTGTGTGTGTGTGTGTGTGTGTGTGTGTGTGTGTGTGTGTGTGTGTGTGTGTGTGTGTGTGAGAGAGAGAGAGAGAGAGAGAGAGAGAGAGAGCGAGAGAGAGAGAGAGAGAGACACACACACAGCCGCTGGACTTTGCAATGACAAAACACAGTATGTGTTATGTCAAGCCTGGGACCCAAGCTCACTGCAGGAAACCCCTTCCGTAGGACTGCTGGAGAGGTGAAGAGTCCAACGGAAGTCTGAATCACAAATACAGTAAGCATACAGCATTGTTTATGTTCCTTTTACAACTACAATAGAATAGAATAGAACAGCACAGAACAGAATAAAACAGAACAGAACAGAACAGAATAGAATAGAAAACCATTATTATCATTATCAGAGCTTTGAGATGAGATGCCCCCATATGTATAGACCCTTTCAACAATAAAAACAAAAACAATGCTTGAACAATCTATTTGGTTCCCAATCTACTTCCTCTGCATTAAGATAACATATAAAATGTTAAAACGGAAGCCTTGTGGGGCCAACAATGATGCTGACAATGGAACTCTCTTGAAAGGGTCTGATAGATCTATCCAGAGCCATATAAAGGTAGAGTTGCGACGCCATTGACGCTAATGTTCCTTTTTTTTTTTACCTTTATATGGCTCTGGATCTATCTATATGGCTCTGATCATTATTAACTTCAAACAGATCCAACATACACACTGCATAATGTATGTGTACATATGGCCATACACATCTATCTATAAAAGCAAGAAGCGTCTGTGTGTGTGTCCGATTTTGCAACAACACGCCAACACACACAGGACAGGTATTCAGTGGCTCTTCAAAATGACTGCAAGGTCTGTTGAAATTGAAACGAGCGATGATGGTCCCGAATTAAAGAACGTCTCAGAATGCCACACATGCAAAGTATTCATTATTGAATGCCAGAATCAGTTTTGGGAAAAATGGAATAACCTAAACCCAAAGCAATATCAAGACACACCTCTGAAAGATGGAGAAACATGGAAGAATTACTTTGAAAAACTTTACAACAAAATCCCATCAAATAACCTTACAATCGGCCAACAAGTCATTACACAAAAGTTACACAAAACCCACTTGACTATGAAATCACTCAGGAAGAATTAACACTCACACTCCATAAACTAAAACAAAAAAAAAGCATGTGGACCTGACAGCATCAGGACTGAAATGCTGAAACACAGCACCCCTGAGCTGGAAAAGGCCCTTTTAAAGCTGTTCAATCTCGTTCTTCAAGCTGGCTGCTTTCCTGAGGTCTGGAACAGGGAGCTTATATCCCCTATCTTTAGGAGACTCTTTAGGAGTGGAGACAAATTCGATCCCAATAACTATCGAGGCATCTGTGTGAACAGTAACCTGGGGAAGGTTTACTGCTGTATTCTAAACAGCCGTCTACAGGCCTTTCCTACCGAACACAATGTCTTGAGTAAAGGTCAGATTGGCTTCTTACCAAAACATCGTACCACTGACCACATTTACACCCTACACACCCTAATTAACAAACATGTTATTCAAGCAAACAAAAGTAAAATCTTCGCTTGTTTTGTTGATTTTAAGAAAGCATTTGACTCAATTTGGCATGATGGATTATTCTATAAAACTTTACAAAGTGGTGTAGGGGGTATAATTTATGATATAATCAAATTCATGTCTATGGAAACAAATGTGCTGTGAAAATTGATAACAGCAGAACAGAATACTTCACTCAGGGGCGTGGGGTGAGACAGGGCTGTAGTTTGAGTCCTACCCTGTTCAATATCTATATTAATGATTTAGCGGTGTTACTGGAACAATCTACAGCTCCTGGACTCCCCCTAAACAATACGGAAGTTAAATTCCTGCTCTTTGCAGATGACCTGGTGCTGCTCTCGCCCTCTGAACAAGGGCTACAGCAACACCTGGACCTGCTAGAACACTTCTGTCAGAACTGGGCCCTGACAGTCAATTTGGCAAAAACAAAGATTGTAATCTTCCAAAAGAAAGCCAGATCCCAGGCAACCAGACACCTTTTCACTCTAGGAAACACCACTCTAGAGCACTCACGATGTTACGATTACCTAGGCCTGAAACTCAGTGCCTCAGGAAGCTTTGACCTTGCAGTGAATGCGCTAAAAAATAAAGCTTGCAGAGCTCTCTATGCCATCAAAAAGAATTTTAATAAAATACAAATTCCAATTAACATCTGGTGCAAAATCTTTGACAGTGTCATCATGCCAATTGCACTGTATGGATGTGAGGTATGGGGTCCACTCAGTAAGCTCGACTACACTAAATGGGACAAACACCCCATAGAATCCCTGCATGCAGAAAAAACAGTCAGAAAAGTCGAGACAAGACCAATCGTCAAAATTTCGGTGTCCACCACTCTAGTTCATCCAAAACAAACCAGAAAAGGGCCTTAAAGTGCTAAAAACCGGAATTTTCCTTTAAAGACTCTGATAAATTGGCCCACCTGCTAGAAGGACTGACTGCTCCGCTGGCTGCAAAATACGTTGCAGCTTGCCATGACATGAGGGACAGTGAGTCGGACACCTTGCCATAATGCCCGACCTAATATCTGTACTTAATCCAATGTGTTATAATGTGTATGCCATCTGTGTGTGTGTGTGTGTGTGTGTGTGTGTGTGTGTGTGTATGTGTGTGTGATCACATGCCTACGTGTGTGTGTGTGTGTGTGTGAAAGAGAGAGAGAAAGGGAGGGTATACACACAATTTTTCATGTTACATGTTACTGTTTCCCTTAAAGAGATGGGCTGAGACATACGTTCACACTCGGTATCATGTTTCAATACACTTTAGGTCAATATCACACCGGAATTCTCCTTTAATGCTGTCAATGTTCTAATTGTTATGCTGTTTTAATTGTGCTTTGGCAACACTGTACTTACAGTCATGCTAATAAAGCAACCTTGAATTGAATTGAATTAAATGCTTACCGGTACTTGGAATTATGTTTTTCCCTACCATCCTATTTTTAAAGCAGGCCTACCTGCAGGCATGTAATTGGGCTACAGGAATAGCATGTTTTAACAGGCACTGCACTAGTCCATATAAAATATAAAAGAACAAGTCTGGATAAAAAAAAGAAACAATGCGAATGGAGTAGGGTACACACTTAGTGCACACCAGATACGCACACATGCACATACACATGAAAGTCACACCTGACTTCCTGAAAGGGCCCTGGGCCCCAACCCCTAAGGGCCAAATAAACCTGAACGCAATTCTATACATACATGTAAGCTAAATAAACCCTACTCCATGAGTTCATAACTGGCTAAAGAAACACTGTACTCCGTAGATTACACCAGGCTAAATAAAGAGGAGAAGGCATGCAGCCCAGAATCCAAACGGCTCTAACTGTGCATGCGGCCTTAGCCTGAGGAGGCCCCTGTTTGTGTAAAGTAGGGGTGCACAGTAGCGTGTGGAACAAACAGTAATATGTGGCTTTGTGTTTCTCTGCTGTCTCCTTTCTCCTCCAGGAACAATGGTGCGCGTAAGATGAGCCTATCACCAGTGGCATTTAGCGCCGCTTAAGACACTTCTTTAATTTCGAAAGGAGATACGCTGGGAAGAACGAAGACACGGCATTGTCCTCGAGTGGCGTTATTCATCGGCTCTTACCTGAGGGGACTAGGCTCGGCGTGGCTCACTCACTCACACGCACCACAAATGACTGTTTTAATGGTGTCCCTTCCTATCCCATACCCACATGCTCACAGATGAACATTACCTCTCCATAATGGGACATGGGAGCGCAGGCCGCTGAGTGATCCTAGAAATAGGGATCAAGCAGTACAAGTGTTCATTTTCAGAGTCCTTTGTCTCCAACAAAGTGCCTCATGATATTACATCAAATTACCTTTGCTTATTGATTGAAAATGTTTCATTTACAGTGCTTGGGGCTAATTGGACACAGGAGGGAAATGCCATTTTAAAACCTGAAGTTCATCTGAGTTATGAATAATAAATCATAATAATAGTTATGTTTATACTGTATAGCATAACAGAACTCATTGGACAACAGTTTTTGGTATAATTATAGTCCTCTTAAAAAATCCAAAGTGAACTAGACTAGATACTACTGCCCTCTGGTGGACAAGAGAAGTATGTGCATAAATATGTTCTCGAGAGTCAAGAGCAAAATGAGCTCTAGTAGGCTACAGTTCAGCAGATTCTCTACACTTTGATTAATTGAATGATTCTCTAGATCACAGATGGCTAAACATAAGCTGTGGCCTAAAGGACCAGAGTCTGTCAGTAAGGAAACACTTGTACGTGTAGCACTTGTGTTGTGCACCAGTTAAAAGCTACACATCTGAGATTACTAGATTCATGAGCCGTGTAATAAGTAAAAGCTGAACCCGAGATATGGCAACTATAAGCACTTTATTTTGTACAGTTTCCCTTAGTTTAGTAAATGAAAGTAAATAAATGTGTGTAATTATTAGTAAAATGTAGCAATGTATGATGTATGGATGTGGTGTATGTAAGGCAGTATAATTGTAAAAATGACAAATAAACACTTTCCCAGTATCAATCAATCACCCTTCAAGAGCAAGTGCAATTCAATCAGTGCAGTTCAGTGAATTTGTGAAAGTAAGAAAAAGTCCTTTTAGGTATTAAAGAAAATGTTGAACTATAAATAAATGCAAAAGTCCCTTATGGTATAAACAGAAATTTCAAAAGTAGTTTCCTTTGGGCTCCTTGTGTGGGAAGGAACGCTTATCTGTAATCCGTGTGCGCTGCTCGAAGTTCACGCAGATGGTGAAGAAACCTTGCTGCAGTTGATCAGACTGCAGCAGGCTGTGCGGTCGACACGTTGAATATCTTGGACAGGCTTGCCATCTTAGCTCGTCTGGAATCCACTGAAATCTTCTATCCGTATAAAAAAAAACAATCTACACGAAACAGTGTAACAGTTACCATCAAACATTTCTTTTCTATGAGATCTCATTTAAACTTTTGCTATAGCATCAAAAAATCAATAGGCATAACGCCGTAATACTGCCATAAATGGAGGCTACATCTCAGCTGCAACAAGCAGATCGCTAGCACAAATTAGCTGCTACTGGTAAGCCAGCACGGCTAACCAACCTTGAGCAGACAGTATGTCATAGAACGGTTCGGTAATACACCCGTAATTATCAAGGAAAATAAACAATACATATTTCACCCATTTTCAAAGGGTCGACTAACTGTCAACCTAACATTCATTTCTAAGTATATTAGCAAGCTAATATCACCGTGTGAGTTCAATGAACAGATTAGCTGCGCAGATTTGCGTCAAGTTACATTCAACTTTAAATCAAAACAACCAAAGAAAAGTGGATCTCCTACCACTCAAATTCAGCAAATAAAAGTGTCTGTATGTGTGTAGTGTATGTGTAAATGCTTCGACTGTTTTTTGTGAGCTTTCATGGTCTCCAATTCACCATAAGATTGATTATTCACATAATTATCATTCACAACCGTGATAAGATAAACTCACCGAAGCTCTTCTCGTGTTGAAACAAAATAAAATATCTTCTTGGTGCGCAATATAAGAGACATAAAGTTAAGAAGTAGAAAATCTATCACGATAGATATTTCTAGAAGTTAAAAATGTGTAGTTATATCGAATATTTTCTTTAGTTCAAGAAGGTGACGCTCCGTGCTTGGACTGCAAAAGCAAGAGAAAGATTATCTCGCATGCGCGGTGCCTTAGTGGCACTGAATCTAACAGTGCTACATACGCTTCAGAGGTGTAGAAGACAATCTCCTCTCACCAAATGCATTCGCTTATTTTGCATTACATAGGCCTATTTTTTAATTAATTAGCATTACTTTGTAGAAATCTGCTTTCACTTTGACATTAAAAAGGGGATTTTTGTAAATTATTGTTAAAAAAAAAAGGTCAAATTAAATTGATCAAGGTTCCATTTATAAAAGCAGTAAAAGGGGAAATGAAGGGTGGGTGAATAATTTTGTATGGGCACTGTAAGAGAAGTGAATCACATTTGCATCATAACTATGCACACCAGAAACGTTTTAATTTTTGTCAGCCACAATGTCACACAGATGAGACCAATGGGGACATGGCGAGCAGAGGGGTCAACCCCTGCTAAACTCTTCCCAGTTTTTAGAGTCTTGTCCACCACTGGTAAATCTCCATGTTTAGGGCACACATATTGTGTGACACAGTCCTGCAAAGTCGGTGGGAATTAACCGGGTGGGTTTATCACAGCAGAGCAGAGCGCTGTGATGTGGATAAGGGAAGACCCATGTCACCAGTCGCACGACAGGACAGGAGTGGCCAGAGGAAACTTAGCATTCCATCCGGCGGCCATGCGGCCTCCAGCTGGCCTCCCTCCAGACAGCAGCACAAACACTCTTCTCACGGCAGCCTCCTGCCGTTACAAAACCTGCCTGATTAGGCTGCAGGGCCGCGCGCTCTCCACGGAAACTCCGCAACATCTCACTCAAAACAGCATCGTGTCAGGACTAACAGGAAAAGTGTTGTAATAAGCCTTGTTTAAAGTAGAGATTCAATAAACCTGAAATCTATGAAAATCTATGTAGTAACCAATCTATAAAGCCTGATTCTGAATTGTGTGACTGAATTTGTGATTGATAAAATGTAGATAATAGTAAGTTTAAAATCATCATTCACCTCCAGACAGTAGGCCTGGGCAGATTTACACCCGAAGCCGCTCTTTATGTAATGAACGACGTGACCAAATTCCTGTCTAACGCGCCAGGTGCTTGTTTAGCTAACCCGCTTCCTGGCTGACCCAACTCAGCACACAGACGGGCTCGCATGCAGTGGTTCGCAGGAGAGATTTGGAGGACTTGTCATGGAGAGGCAAGAGGAAAAGAACTACAGTCAGCAAAATACGAATGTGTCCAAGTTTTCCAGCAGGTTGTGTCCTGTCATTCACTGATATCCAGTTCATGGCGTCTGAGTCTGATTAAACAACTGGTTTTGGTCCATAAAGTGCACCACACACAACACACACCTGCTGGGCCCTCTGCAGTTTGCTTACCAGCCAAACAGGTCAGTGGATGATGCCGTCAACATGGAACACCCTGGACACAATCTTCTGCAGGCATTGCAGAACCTCCTGCACCTCCTCTCCTCCGGCCAGCACGACAGAAGCCGGTATACCACCAGACACAGAACTGATATTATGCCATCACCCTTACAAACAGCTGACCAGATCTGAGAACAGCAGCTGATCATCTGCTAGTCCATAGCTCCTGTTCCTTCTCATACTTTATAATTATTTTATACTTTTAAAATTAATTATAAAATACTTTTATAATTAATTATAAAATATTTTTAGAATTATTTGTAACTTTTATAATTACACCATGATTCACATCAAAAAACAGTGTCTTGTACAGATACTCATAAATCATAATTTCATCCCTATGCATGACGCACATTACTGTTGTTGCCACTACCACATTTGCGCTTCACTGTGTGGACAGTACATTGTTTGTCTTTTATATGATCTCTCTGTCTGTATATTGCTCGTCTAATATGTCTGTATACTATCATGTACATCGTTTGTTAATAATGCTTGAGACTCACCTATGCTGAACCAAATTCCTTGTGTGTTTTGCGTACCATTGGCCTACTTAGCCAATACATCTTATTCTGATTGAGAATGTGTGACCTCCAGTATAGCCTACCCTAATTAGAGACTGACCTTTAAACTCCCTATAGGTCACAGAGAAAGCTGCAATGCAATTAGATGGGATAGACTACTCACCATGATGCAGGCTATGAAGTAGCCTATCCGCCTAGGTTAGGTGGAACATGTCAACAGATGTGGCCTTGTTCGCCTTTATTAGTTTATAGGATATGTTATAACTATAGTTTACTGTTATTAAACAAATGTAGGCCTGTGGTTCCAATGGTGTTTATTTACTGTCGCATCATGTGACTAGGTCTTATTCACATTTTTGAATAGGCTGCAGCATCTGTATCACGTCCAACTCAGTCCAGCTGCCCAAATCCCGTTACTAGTGTGACCGCAACAGCCCCCTACTGCACGCTGATTGGACCACAACTCAGTTAGGTCTGTGTGCTGTGAGATTGAAAAAGTAGTTTCGGAGTTTCGGGCTTAATTCCGAGATTGTTTTGTTTCCAGTGTTGTAATGATGATTTGGCTGCTTTCAATGAGAAAGAAAATGTGAAGAGATGGACTTTATGACGATATTCGGAGCCATTTTTGTCGTTTTTTGCCACACGGGCTCTACATCTAAACTCTTCAGTGGTAAGTAGCGAGTGGACTTCTCGTAGGTGGGAGAGCCACCCCAGCTAATATGAATAACAGCACAAAAGACGTGGCCTCAAATCAAATCTGAGTTAAAGTAACGGCGCACACAGCATCTAGGCTACTATTCTGTTGTAGTCAAAGTTTAAAACTGGTTGGTTCATGAAGGATTCCTAAATCAAAATTAATTTCGGGGTCTGTTCGACCCTTCTGTCTCCGGTGTCGCCTAGTCCCAGAGTTTGAGGAATCGCGACATTGTTGCTGCGAACATCCTGTCCGATTTCTGGCTGGACTAGTGGGCAAAATTATGTTGTTTTGCCCGTTTGCTTAACGGGTAGTTCAGCA
>NC_055973.1:19416769-19464269 GCF_018492685.1 Alosa sapidissima
GTTTGCTTATGGATTTTTAAGGGAGAATTCCGGAAATTTTTTGCAAAATTTTCTTTTCTGTTTCTCGAGGTCACCGGAAAAAAAAAACCTGAATAAAATCGGTACTACATAGCTCAAGTTGCTGCAGCCAACAGCTAGAGCAGCAAGGCAGCTACAGTGCTACACTCTGGGGTCTTCTTTAAAATCATTAAGAGATTAAGAGTAAAATAGCTGAGGGCACAAAAAGCAGTGTTTGTATGAGTTGGTTGCAGCTAGTCATGCATGTGTGCATTTGTGTGTGTGTGTGTGTGCGTGTGTGTGTGCGTGCGTGTGTGTGTGTGTGCGTGTGTAGGAACTGGCAGTGGGATGAGCCCTCATGTGGGCGTGAGATGTGTGTGGTGCTGCACCAGCGCCCCTCTCAGGTGGGCGGGGTCAACTACAAGTGGAACGACATCAGCTGCAACCTCAGACACAACTTCATCTGCAAATACTCAGACGGTAAGCTGGGGGCACACACACACAGACACACACACACACACACACACCATACACACATAGACACACACAGACTCTCTCTCTTCCTCTCTCTCTCTCACTCTCACATACACACACACACACACACACACACACTCACACCATACCTGTCAACACTCCCGTTTTTCCCGGGTTTTTCCCGTATTTCAAGGTCATCTCCCAGCACCCTCCCGTTTTGTTATTTCTCCCGGAAAACTCCCGTAATTTGCATGGCCATCAAACTTCATTTTAAAATCATTGATCCATTCAGGTTGCCAGATTGTGTATGAAATACACCCTACACATACACGATCACTTAGTTTCAATTTCAACCGTTTTGTCATAGGCTAAAACCTGGCAAACCAAAACCCAAATAAGGAAGCGGGTGCCGACTGCGCAGCCTGAGTCTCGTCGTAAGCAAGCGGGCTAGTTGAATGGCCTACTCCAGAACTAGCTGTTGTGAAATTGTTGGGAATTGAATTGATTAACACATCACATAAACTGTTATTGAGTGTTGTTGATACACTGAACTTGTGCCCTCGGAACCAAATCTGACAGCTGCAGCTTTGGAGTTTTGGAAGTAGGTTGCAGGAAGGCAGCTGGTGGATACATAACTGGCATGCGTAAGGTAATGGTAAGGTAACGACCTAAGCAACGACCGAAATGCAGTGTTGAAACACGTGTATGAAACGTATTACATATGCAAACACAGATCCGGTATAAACACTGACCCCCCCCCGAAAAAAATCTTCCGTTTTTGGAAAGCTAAATGTTGACAGGTATGACTCACACACTCACACTCACACACACACACAGACCAAGTGTGTGTCACAAGTAAATTAGGCATATTCACCAGTCAGCAGCATGATGCTGACACATCTCTAGCCATGTGATTGTGTGTGTGTGTGTGTGTGTGTGTTAACTGTCTCTCTTCCCCTTTCTCTCTCAGAAAAGAAATATGAGGTCATCATCACTCCGGCCCCCTCAGCGGTCAACCCAGGTATGGTAATGCATAACCGTCATGCACTCTATGTTATAAAACATGTGAATGTTTGTCCCTCAGCTTCAGAGGCACTTATACGTGTTATAATATAAAACATGTGAATGTTTGTCCCTCAGCTTCAAAGTGTACTTCTATGTGTTAAAAAAACATGTGAATGTTTGTCCCTCAGCTTCAGAGGCACTTCTACGTGTTATAAAATATGTGAATGTTTGTCTGAACATTCGAGTGCTCCTCTGTGTCATTCTCTGCTGTTCTGACTCACCTTGAGGACAAAGGTGTCTGGTCCAGTAGGTGTTTAAAACACACACACACACACACACACACACACACACACACACACAAACACACACACACACACACAGACACACACACACACACACATTTTCTGATTTAGTGCTATTAGCAAGATTCTAAGCACAATAATTGGTAGATCTGCTCAGTGCTCATACATGCCACATCATGGCTTATTATACGGCTCTTCACAATGCAAGTAGAACCCCAAAGTTCTACCGGACATTATTTTCATCTAAGGACCTCTGAATAATGACCGCTGTCAATGGCAACGGATTTTCATTCAAAAGTGAAGGCAGACGTTGATCAGCGGTGTTCTAAAGAATGTTTGATTGAAGTTCAGCATGTGTTTTGCGAACTATTTGTTTCTCAGCAAAAGCCACAACGAAACGGTAACAAATAAATATAAAGAGACATATGGTGGAGTTTATTTTTTCGTTTTGGCAAGTAGCCGTATAATAAGCGGGATAATGTATAGAACGCCGGTCATTATTGGGAAAATAATTCCCTTCAGGGCGAAGCAAGACCCCTTACTTATCCCTTACTTAGTTCATGCATGAGAAGGCCGTGAATGGATGCCGTTCCGCCACGCACTCACAGACTGAACAACAGACAACAAGCAGCCCACTCCCCCGGTCGTTATTACACTAATGCGCTTCTAACATCTGCTTATCTGTAGCTCCGGAGGTAGAGCACGCTCTGTTCTATCAGATAGAGCGTTTATCAGCGACTAAAAGCACAGAAGAACGCCACATGCCAGACAGAGTCCTCAGCCAACTCAACACACACACACACACACATTTTGCCACGTTTGCCCAGCCACACACCAGACAAAGTCCTCTGCCACCACGACACACACACACACAGTTTGCCCAGTTTTCCTAAAGCTGCCAGCTGAGCAGTAAAGGGAAGTGCAGCTGCTTCTTCCAGCTGTGTGAATCAGCGTGTGATGGGTTGGGTTAGGATGTGTGTGTGGGATGCAGCTTATCAGGCTTGTGCTGTGTGTGTGTGTGTGTGTGTGTGTGTGTGTGTGTGTGTGTGTGTATGTGGCCAAGTTTGACCTGAGTGTTTCTGTTTTTAGAGGCTCCAGTTATCTCTGTGACACCGAATCAACGCACCGTCACCGGGGACGACAGGGATGTGAGAGCTGGTGTCTCTGAGTCATCAGGTAACTATAGAAACCCTCCAGTCAACTCCACTCCATTTAAATCTTGCACTGACTTTTATTATACATCAGGGCCACATCGGAGCCACATCAGGGCCGCATCATGGCCACATATGAATCAGATCAGGGCCAGTTCTGAGGCAGACCCTAATAGAGGGTGAGGTGTGTTTCTAATTGAATGTGAGGTGTTTCTAATTAAGGGTGAGGTGTGTTTCTAATTGAGGGTGTGGTGTGTTTTAGGCCAGTTATTTCTCTGACAGACAAGACCTTCACAGGTTTCAAACCCTGAGAACGAGAAAGCGTTTGCCTCCCCATTGTCTGGCTGATAGCCTGTCTGTATTATCCTAAATAGCAGATGTGGTGGAGCAACTCTAATGTCACTTCCTCCTGAACCAGCCGCTTTGGGAAAAAATGTCTGTTAAATACCAGTCTATCGACTGAAACCCTGCCCACAATGCTGCATCAATGTTAAGGTCGTGCCCAGCTCAAGAGAGGAAAGTTGAAGTTCAAACATCATACTGGACGACGGTGTCAGAATAATTCATGTTTTATTCAGTAGAGAAGATTCCTCACATGGTAGACTCCTTTATTCCTTTAAACTGAGGTGTAAGTAAGCGTTACAAGTTCTGAATCAGTGTGTGGTGTAAGTGAGGTGTAAGTAAGCGTTACAAGTTCTGAATCAGTGTGTGGTGTAAGTGAGGTGTAAGTGGTGTGAGTGAGTGTTGTGTGTTAAATACGTGATGAATGTCCTGAATAAGTGTGAGGTGTGACTGAGGTGTAAGTAAGCGTTGTGTGTTAAATGTCCTGAATCAGTGTGTGCCTAAGTGTGTTGTAACTGAGGTTTCTAAAACGGAAAGATCCCGTCCTTCCAATTGGCTGAATCGCGTTCGATGCCGTTGTAAAATGCAGCATAAACATACACCTTGACCGCATTTCATTCTGCGCTACCATAACTTTTTTTTTTGTGATCAAATGTTTTTATTAGGTAATGTCACACAGGGTTATAAAAACACCATCATATTGTCATATTATAATTCCTAATTACACACAATATGCCCAAGACATAGGAACGAGTCCCAGGACAAAAAACACGGAGAAGAAAGACAGGAATGAGGGAGACATAAAAACACCACAACATCAAAAACATAAACAAGCACACAACAATGGACAAGCACAGACACACAGACAAAACAAAAAAGAAAAGAAAAAAACACTTATACACTTATAGAGGGACAAATATTACACAGATCAGAAACCAAAGCAGAAAGGATTAGCATAGGCCTACAGCAGCCGTTTTAAAGATTCTGCAATATTTTGACAAGTGTCTTGTGCCTTTTCTGACGCTCTATTGATTTGTGCTGTAGAGAGCTTCATATAGATGACATCCAAGAAAAGGAGAGTCCATGTCCGTACAGACAGATCATGAGGTGGTTTCCAGTGAGTTAAAAACCATTTTTCTTAGCAGCTGTTAAGTCCAGCATATACAGCACGCTTCAGCACTTTGGAGACATTCAAGGCTGACAGGTCGTTCAGAATCAAAACACTAATAGTAACAGGTACAGTGTTATTAATCAAGGTAGATAGATTGGATGCAATATTGTTTCAAAACGGATGGATAGGAGAGCAATCCCAGATCATATGGAGATATGTACCTTGAGCTTTTAGTGGGCAGAAAGTACATAAAGGACTATTGATTATTTTCATGTGATGCATTTTCACAGGGGTAAGGTAAGTCCTATAAACGAAATTGTAATGGATCTGCTGGTGGTCTGGATTGCGTGAGACTTCTGTGATGTTAGACCATACATCATGCCAATCAATTTCGTCAACCAGATCTGGGCAATCACGCTCCCAAATCCTTTCTACAGGGAAGCCAAAGCGGTGAGGCATCACCAGAAACTAATAAGGCCTAGACACCATACCCTTGGTTTTTGACTGTACAGAAAAGAATTGCCTGATTGGATGGGTGGGCAGAGATCCTTGCCAGGGAACACCATATGCTTTAAGTGCTGATCTTAATTGAAGGTAAAAGAAAAAAGAGGAACGTGGCAGACTCCGCTAGCGCGTAATGCCTAACAACACCCCTTAGCTGTTGTAAAATCAGTGTAACCTATGGCCTCTCGGGACTTATTGCTTAAGTAAGTGTGGTGTAACTGAGGTGCGTTGTGTGTTAAATGTCCTGAGTCAGTGTGTGGTGTAATGAGATGTAAGTGAGGTGTAAGTGAGGTGTGAGTGAGTGTTGTGTGTTAAATAAGTGATGAATGTGCTGAATAAGTTTGCGGTGGAAGTGAGTGATCTTTGTGTTGTGTTGTGTTTCCACAGTGTCTTCCACAGATACGACCCTCAACATCCTGCTCATCACCATCCCCCTCCTGCTGCTGGTGCTACTGCTGGGCTCTGGCCTCTTCTGCTACAGGCTCATGGCCAACAGGTGAGACAGGGACCAACAGGTGTGCTTTACCTGTCTTACCTTCATGTGGAAGAGAGGTGTGTTTAACTTGTCTTACCTTCCTGTGGAAGAGAGGTGAAGTCCTTCTGCTACAGGCTCATGGCCAACAGTTGAGACAGGGACCACAGGTGTGTCTTACCTTCCTGTGGAAGAGAGGTGTGTTAAACGAGTGTATTTAACCTGTCTTACCTTCCTGTGGAAGAGAGGTCAGACAGGAAGACTGTTTAATGTGTGTCAGAGCTGCAGAGGTCCTGTTGCATCAGAGGTGAGTGGAGGAGAGAGGGAGGGATTATGAGCTCCAGGGAGCGATAAGGTGTCTCACTCACCTGCTGTAAAGCTCAGGTGTCACCTCTATGATAACATGTCTGCTGCTTTGAAGTTCAGGTGTGAGAACACCTCTGCCTTTGAGTGTGTGTGTGTGTGTGTGTGTGTGTGTGTGTGTGTGTGTGTGTGTGTGTGTGTGTGTGTGTGTGTGTGTGTGTGTGTGTGTGTGTGTGTGTGTGCGTTGTGTGTGAGTGTGTGAGTGTGTGTGTGCGCGCGTGCCCTGGAGCACAGACGTGTTCAAGGTTTTTGCAGGTTAACCTAATGGTCTAATGGCCCAACTCTTATGAAGTTAGAGAACAGGTTAGCTGCTGTTGGTTTAGACCCCTGAGTGTATGACTGCTAAACGGGTGTGGGTAAATACATGCATTATGTATTTTACATAACTTTTACATTTACATAACTGTGACATACTGTTATAATGACACATTTTTTGTTCTAAGCTGAATTTGAAATGTGTGTGTGTGTGTGTGTGTGTGTGTGTGTTTGTGGGGTAGGAGGAAGGAGCCGTCGGAGCCCATCTATGCCAAGCCAGGCCAGTGGGTCACAGTGGGCAGCAGTGACAGTGCAGGCATCCTCTTCTCACAGCAGGGGGCACCATTGAGCAGCCAGCGCCCCCCTGGTCACAACAGCCCCTCGTTTGGCATCTCTGCCCCTCAGGGGGCACCACTGAGTGCCCGCCGTCCCTGTGCCCCATCCAGCGGTCAGTATGAGGACTACGAGAATGTCCCCAGCAGCAAGGAGCAGGCCAGTGGCTTCGTCACCAACGACATCTACGAGAGCTGCAGGAACCCCAGTGCTGTGGAGGCAGGCTGGGTGGATAATGAGATTTATGGATATTAAACACACACACAGACACACACACACACACACACACACACACACAAACACACAACTCAGAGATGTTGAACACTCTATCTCTCACATACACAAACACACTCTCTCACACACACTCACACACACACACACAGTAACACTCAAACACACACTTCACAGATGAACTCTCTCACATGCTCACATAACATACACTGCTCACACATACACATAGTACAGATAGGGAATGCTGTCTCACATGCACACACACACACACCCAACCGTCAGGGTCAGGGTGCTAAAAGCGCTGAGATGTTCCTACAACCACCTCTCACACACACACACACACACACACACACACACACACACACACACACGTCCTGCCGTCCTCTTCCTGTGTGGAGCCCCATGTCCTGGAACGGGCCGATCCAAGCACACACACCCATGGCAACACCGTGACCCATAACCCCTCACCATGTTCTACCTCCGTGTGTGTGTGTGTGTGTGTGTGTGTGTGTGTGGTCTCTCTAGGGAGCCTTGCAGCTGAACCCACATCAGCGAGAACAAGAACTGTGTGTGTATGTGTGTGTGTTTGTATGTGTGTCTGTGTGTGTGTGTGTGTGTGTGTGTGTGTGTGTGTGTGTGTGTGTGTGTGTGTGTGTGTGGTCTCTCTAGGGAGCCTTGCGGCTGAACCCACATCAGCGAGAACAAGAACTGTGTGTGTGTGTGTGTTTGTATGTGTGTGTGTGTGTGTGTGTGTGTGTGTGTGTGTGTGTGTGTGTGTGTGTGTGTGCTGCCACTCTGCGGGTGCAGAGTAGGATCGTAGCTCGATGCACATGAACATGGAGAGTTTCTTATCAAATCCACTATTTTCAGTTGTGCTGCCTTTTAACTCAATTACGCTTGACATCTAGTGGCTGGTACTTTATCAAGATACTTTATTTCCTGAATTATAGTAGTCAAAAACAGTGTGATGATCTGCAAGGTATTGTAAAAGTTAATATGATATTTGTATATTACTGAAAAAATATGAAGCTAACAGAGGAATTCTTTTCCATGAAATACTTTTTATTGCTTGATGTTGTCTTGCTTTGCTGACTTAATTATTTTTTTATTGCATTGCATATAAAATAAAGCCTAAAGCGACCAAACTGGATTCTGTGTAGGACTGTGTTGTGAGTTTTCCATCAGTTCACCAGACACCAGCCCCTTCTACAGAAGCACATGACAGGATTTTCACAGCATGCACTACGAAAGCAGGTTACTAGACCCAGAGGATGCAAAAAGGACGAGTCTACTGTTCCAGGTGAATTCTCCAGAAGGTGGCGCTGTGGGGTATTTAGCCCAGAGGTGAGGTCAAATCAACCTGGCCATTAGCTTTGAGTGCTGCCGTGCCATGCTGATAAGAAACGGTGCGTTGGCACGGCTCTATCCGAGATCAGCAAGAATTTAAACAGATAGACGTTGACCCGAAACGCTTGGCCCGATATAGAGCCAATCGCGTGCAGGTCTATAGCTGTTTGTCGCCAATGAGCTGCCACTTGAGAAATCAAATATATGTGGCGTATCTGCGCTGGAAAGCAACATGGCTCAAATATGCACACAATTCCTCTGTGCTTTGCAATAAATGAAGAGCTATAGCCTAGTCCTTTGCTATGCACTCGTCAGCTCCACACTGCCTGTCGGTGTAACAGCATGTTGCTCATGCATTAAAACAGGGATTTATTAAGCATGACTCAGTGGGGGCATTTTTCCCTGCGACACTGATGACATAATGATGACAGAATGCAAGTTCTAACCTACTTTCACCACAGCAATACCATTCTTTACCACACGGTGCCGCTTGATGTCCATATAAACAACTTGCGGCTGTACTGGTAGCTTGGCGCGGTATGCCCAAATCAAAGGTAGGCTAATATGCGAAAATACATTTTTAAAAAGGACCCAACGTTAAGCTACAACCATCAACTAATTTTGATGGATATCGTAACCTGTTACATTTTGTCAAGATGAAGAGCTATTGAATAACAGGAGTTGCTTATTTCCACATTTTAACTCTGAGATGGGATTATCTGCATATTTTTAAGACTCCAACGCTACGGGGAGATCACAGGAATTTAAATGCATGCAGCATAAAGTCACTGGGGGTTTGAGATATGTAATTAGTAGACAACATCGGTGATAAGATGTGCATGTTTATTTCTAATAAATACTGACACGCATTGCACAAAACTCCCACAGGAGAACGCGCTCAATCAAGGCCGGTTTTAGCCCTCCGAAAATATATATGACTGGATCCCCCGCCTCCACCCGTTCTTGGAAAACCGTGGAAACAAAGGACTTCACGACGCCTGCTGTCGGCAAAACTTCACAGCTAGCTATCAACTCCAGCGCGGCCGCGCAAACACAACGACAGTTTTCAGGATAGCAGTGCTGGTGGCTGACGTAAGAGGTGGGTCTGGTCGTCTTGGTAACGAATTGGCACTGAAGTGTGGAAGTGCTTCAAAGGCCCCCCCTCCTGTCCCGCCCCCTCTACAAATACCTCCAGAGCCTCTGACGTCAATGCACGTCAGTCAGAGAACATGATGCCTCCTGCAAGTCAACTCGTGTACTCTCGCTAATAGAGCTGAAATATTATAGCTCTATTGTATTGGAAAAGGGAGCCGTGACACACCACCTAAACTCCTAAACGTACTGATTCTTTTTTGTCGGACTGTGGAGGGCTGCCAACAACCAAGCTGGCCTGCCGATCGGGAATTTTACTTTGTCTATTTTCAATAGACACATTCTAGCGGGCGGTTTGTTTCCCCCCGTCCGCCTTATCTGGAGGCGCGAGTCGCAGGTCCCTATCTCATCTGGCCAAGCCTCGCATTCAGAACAGCATGGTCATGGCTGACTGTGTCCAAAAGCCGATGCTTCGGGGTCCTGTGCGAGTTGGCTTCTACGACATCGAGCGTACGTTGGGAAAGGGGAATTTCGCTGTCGTGAAGCTGGCCAGACATCGCATTACTAAGACGGAGGTGAGAAAAGCTAAAGAAATGCAGAACTATTGACATTACCCATGATGTGCCTTCTGACAAACAGTCCGTATCTAGTTTAAGGCACGTTACGTATTCCAAAGTGCACGGCATGTTTGCGCTCCTCGAACTCGCATGCACGCCTCAAACAGGTCAGAAAAGGCTGCCTGGTTCCAGTTGCCCCAGTAAAGTTCGCATGGTGTCCAAGCAGACCCATCTCCATGTGCTGCAGAGGCAACTATTTGTAACACAGACGGAATCGGCTGTGATGCAACTTTAATAAGTAGTTTTTCATGCTGGAGTTCGTTAAGTTTTTATTATCATAACTGTTTCATAGGTAGCCTACTTAGACTTTCAAATGCCTCATGTACATTTGTAGCTGTAAATGTAGGCCATACTTGTCAGACACAGAAATGATTACATAACTCTGTGATCTGATATATAGTTTGAGATTAGTGTGCGTAAGTGTGTGTCCATTCCATTGTGGGTAACGGAGCTTGACATGCATTGCGCAAGAAGACGCATTTGTGTGTCCAAACACCTAATCTTGTCATTGTTAGTGCAGGGTGCCTCACACAGCTCATACAACACCTGCTGTGTGTGTGTGTGTGTGTGTGTGTGATGCATGAAGAGAAGCCATATGAGTGTGTTTAGTGTGTGTGTCTGCGTGTCTGTTTGTACTTGTGTGTGTTTGTGTGTGTGCTTGCCAAGCTGAAGTGTGTCGCTGTAGTCACATACACACACACACACACACACACACACACACTCCTGGGGTCATCAGTGTGAGTGTGAGAGCCACGAGGAGCTGCTGTGCTGGGCTGAGCATGGGGCCAGCAAGTGTTTGAAGTCGGGCCAGATTCAGTGCATCAGTGCAGATGTCCGGGGGGAGGGTTGGTGTTGGGAGAGATTCTGCACCATGTTTGTTTGAGTAGAACGCTCAGTCAGGGGGTAAAGGCAACAGGTCTGCAGCTGCCACAGGTGGAGTGTGTGTGTGTGTGTGTGTGTGTGTGAGGAGCGTGCTGTGTTCCCTTTGATGTTCGGACAGTATGTGCTTAGTGTGCCAGGCAGTCCTGAGCTCCTCTTACAGTGTATGACGAGGCTGCAGGGGTTGAGGCAAATGGACATTTGGTGTGTCTCTAGCCCTTTTCACACAGAGATCATGCAAAATTTGAACGTGTAGTTTGGTGTCTCTGACTGAACGTGTAGTTTGGTGGTGTCTGACTCGATGTGTATTGTAATTTGGTGTCTGACTGCATATGTAGTTTGGTGTCTGACTAAACGTGTCTCTGGGACAAAATATTGAAATGACAAGATATCGTATGGTTTATTTTTACAATTCATTATCAATATGCATTTTATTACTGAAGTCTTACGTTCATTTAGAAGCATCAGCCTGAAACGTGTGTAAGTGTGTTTTGCAGTGAGTTGTAGTCTAGTCTGCAGTGAGCTGTAAGTGTGTTTTGCAGTGAGTTGTAGTCTAGTCTGCAGTTTGATGTGCCGACTGAAACCCAGAGCGTGGGATAGTTGGAGAAGCAGAGCACTGCGCCTGCTGCTGGTTAGACAGAAAGACTCTACATTAGTGCGTTTGATAAGAGAAGAATAAACAGATTAAATAAACGAGACGATCAGATAAGGAGCTGGAACTAGTTTATGAAGGAGCTCAACGGAAAACCTGTCCCTGGTTGTCATGGTGCCCTCTCTCTCAAGACATTGCCTAGACTTGACCTCCAAGCCATTATAGATAGCCAATAGATCTAATTTCCAAAGCTGCATCTCATCTGGCAGTGAGTCTGTGTGTGTGTGTGTGTGTGTGTGTGGGAAGAAGACACCAGTGGCCCAGGTTATCCCATGTGTCTGCAGAGGATTTGCTGCAGGTCCAGATGGGGCGGCGGTGCGTGGGTCGTGTTGCCAGCGGCGACGGCAGCAAGCCAGCTCAGGGCAAGGACGAGGCTGGGAGAGCCGCAGTGACGCACGCAGGAGCAAAGGTCACCTGTGTGCCGGTGACACTGAGCTGGCGTCAGGACTCGGGAGCGGAGCGGGACGCCGGCCAATCAGATCAGAGCACAGACGGTCACTGTCGCGTCGCCGCTCGTATCATCACACACTCCCAGCACCAGCCTCCAGCAGGCTCGTGTTGCTATGGAGACGCCATCACCTGTCACCTGCGTCCCGCATGACCAGAGTTTTATGTCTCTTTTGCAGGTGGCCATTAAGATCATAGACAAGACCCAGCTCGACGCAGTGAACTTGGAGAAGATCTACAGGGAGGTCCAGATCATGAAGATGCTGGACCACCCACACATCATCAAGCTATACCAGGTGAACACTAAAGATCACTAAAGATCTGTGTGTGCGTGTGTGTCTGTGTTTGTGAGTGGGTCTTTGTGTGTTTGTGTGTGTGTGTGTGTGTGTGTGTGTATGTGTCTGTGTCTGTGTAAGACCATGGTCAGTGTAACGTGCCAGAGCAATCTCCAATCTGCCAACTATGTAACGTAATGTAACTTAAGCCCACGGACGGAATGAGCAGCGGCTGGTCACATCACGTCTGTCTCCTCCCTGGTCACCGTGGCAAATGGAGACAAGCACTGGGGCTCTCCTGGACTGACCTCCGGGTTTACGTAACGCCTCTGTCAGTTTAGAGGAAGTGTGTGTGTACGTTTATGCTTGTTTGGAATGGGGCAGAGCGACTGTGTGCATGTGGGTGTGACAGTTGGTTTGTTTGGAGCGGTGAAGAGGCTGTGTGTGTGTGTGTGTGTGTGTGTGTGTGTGTGTGTGTGTGTGTGTGTGTGTGTGTGTGTGTGTGTGTGTGTGTGTGTGTGTGTGTGTGTGTGTGTGTGTGTGTGTGGGGGTGCGTGTGTATGGGTCAATCCACTTGTTTGAAGTGGGGACAGCGGCTGTGTGTGTGTGGGGTCGGGGATAGTTGGCTTGTCTGGTGCAGGGGAGAGTGACTGTGTTTATGTTGGTGTCATAGTCAGTTTGTTTGGAATGGTGCAGAGTGTGTGCGTGTGTGTGTGTGCGCGTGTGTGTGCGTGTGTGTGTGTGTGTCTGTCGCTCCTGGATAGGGGCCAGACAGGGCTGGATAGTGGAACTCTATCAGCGTCTTCATTCAGACGCCATCGGCCAATTAGTCACTTCCTCTGACCCCATAAACACATGGCCACCCCGCGTGGCTCCACACACACACACACGCGCACATGCACGCACGCGCTCACGCACGCGCACACACACACACACACACACACGCGCGCACATGTACAAACACACACAAACATGTACAAACACACACACACACACATATACATATACAGTACATATACATATACAGATGAGCACACACATGCCCTCGCACAAGCACACACAATACTAATACACAACTTCACACACAAATTACACCCAAGCACTGAGCACACACTATCGCTCATTGTCACATGGTGATGACCTCATCAGTGGCAGCCTGTAACTGTGACCAGAGTCATACTGAGCATTTGAGCAAACAGTGGACTGGTGGAACATTTGCATGGGACACTCGTGGCGTTTGGATAGTTGGCAGATTGGAGATTTGAATGGGAAGTGTGGTGTTTGGATAGTCGCCACATTGGGGATTTGAATGGGAAATGTCTTGTGGTCAGTCTGTCACTAGCATCACGAGCCACTGTCTGGAGCCAGGCTGAGACAAGGTGACATTCGACCTTACACAACCATACAAGTGATAATGGCTGGGGCTTCAAACCCCAGGAGTGAGAAAATGTTTGCCTCCCCATTATCAGGCCGATAGCCCCTGTGTTATCCTCATTCCTGCCCACAATGCCGTCTCAGTGTTGGCCTCAGGGCCAGATCATGAGGGAGTTAAAGTTCAAGCACCTTGCTGGACGCCTGGTATCAGAACAGGAAAAGTTGCAGTAGACGTTTTTTGCTCGGTGAACATTAACAGTTATGCAAACAAGCAAATAAAGCACATTCATGAAGTAGACTCCTGTATTCCTTTATACTGTGGTGGTTTAAAAGTCAATAAAGCACATTCACAAAGTAGACTCAACTATTCCTTTATACTGGGGTGTTTTAGAAGTAAGACGTGGATCTGGTATAAAACAATTAGGCGGTTCATTTAATATAACATTTGTTTAATGACTGTAACATTGGCCTAATTGTTTACAAGTAGAGTACCATGACTAGCTTGCAAATTATTCATATTTAGTATACAATATTACTGCCTCAAAAGGAACATTTACTGGCTAGAAATAATAATAAATTATGAACCACTCTGTATTTCATAATGTAATTAAACATGCATGTTGTGTTTGTGTTTCCTCGTGAATTCTAAGTCCTTAATAATACATAGAGATCGGTCTAGAGAGCTAAAGAGTTTTAAAGTTGTGACAGAGTTTTAAAGTTGTGACAAGTTGTGTATCTTTACTTGTTTGCAATAATAAAAAAAAGCAATTGTGTTTAATTTCAATTTGTTTCAATTTTTAAAAATTAATTTCAATTTGTTTACATTTTTCTTATTGGTTCTGGTTCCGGTTCTTTCTTATTGATTCTACTCGATTCTAACATTTTGGTTCCATACCCTAAGTGGTACAAATCAAAATGGCATAGCTCACTAAGGTACCAAATAATAGTACCTTATTAGCCCAGGTATTAAACAAAGTGCTGACCATCTTGTCGGTTAATTGTAATACTAGCAATGCAGTCTTAGACACAACGACTAGTTATCTTGTTTTGGTGGATAGTTGATAGGTGGGAATCAATTAACCTGCTCAAGCCTTAATTGGCCCAGCTTTGGCCCGACAGTGGGGAGAAGAGTCTGTTTGTGTGTGTGGGTAGGTGTCTGTATTTAGCACCTCAATCTATTTAGTATGCTATGGGTGGTGCAGCGGGAGTGTTTTGTGTGTTTGTGTGTGTGTGTTTAGCACTGTTCCCGGTCTGAGTGTGTGTGTGTGTGTGTGTGTGTGTGTGTGTGTGTGTGTGTGTGTGTGTGTGTGTGTGTGTGTGTGTGTGTGTGTGTGTGTGTGTGTATTGATGTGTGCGTTCAGCACTGTTCCCGGTCTGAGTGTGTGTGTGTGTGTGTGTGTGTGTATTGATGTGTGCGTTCAGCACTGTTCCCGGTCTGAGTGTGTGTGTGTGTGTGTGTGTGTGTGTGTATTGATGTGTGCGTTCAGCACTGTTCCCGGTCTGAGTGTGTGTGTGTGTGTGTGTGTGTGTGTATTGATGTGTGCGTTCAGCACTGTTCCCGGTCTGAGTGTGTGTGTGTGTGTGTGTGTGTGTATTGATGTGTGCGTTCAGCACTGTTCCCGGTCTGAGTGTGTGTGTGTGTGTGTGTGTGTGTGTGTGCGTTCAGCACTGTTCCCGGTCTGAGTGTGTGTGTGTGTGTGTGTGTGTGTGTGTGTGTATTGATGTGTGCGTTCAGCACTGTTCCCGGTCTGAGTGTGTGTGTGTGTGTGTGTGTGTGTGTGTATTGATGTGTGCGTTCAGCACTGTTCCCGGTCTGAGTGTGTGTGTGTGTGTGTGTGTGTGTGTGTATTGATGTGTGCGTTCAGCACTGTTCCCGGTCTGAGTGTGTGTGTGTGTGTGTGTGTGTGTGTGTGTGTGTGTGTGTGTGTGTGTGTGTGTGTATTGATGTGTGCGTTCAGCACTGTTCCCGGTCTGAGTGTGTGTGTGTGTGTGTGTGTGTGTGTGTATTGATGTGTGCGTTCAGCACTGTTCCCGGTCTGAGTGTGTGTGTGTGTGTGTGTGTGTGTGTGTGTGTGTGTGTGTGTGTGTGCGTTCAGCACTGTTCCCGGTCTCTTTGTTGTCTTTGGCTAATTCTGGAGTCCTCCCACTCACCACTGGCTGTCTCCACTCTCACTGAATGGTGGAGACTCATTCAGACCAGCAGGCTCGTCCTTGTGTGAGTGTGAGCGTGATTCATAAGTGTTCTGTGTGAATTGAATGGCCTGGACCAATCCTGTCGGCTGGTTGCTGTCTAGGTAGTTACAGGTTTGTATGAGAACCAATGATTGTGATTGTGTGAGAGACCAGGAGTGTGTGAGTGAGAGTGAGAGTGAGAGTGAGAGTGAGAGTGAGAGTGAGAGTGAGAGTGAGAGTGAGAGTGAGAGTGAGAGTGTGTGAGTGTGAGTGTGAGTGTGAGTGTGAGAGTGTGAGTGTGTTGACTGTATATGAGAGCCCAGGAGTCTGTGTGTGTGTTGTATCCAGTGCAGTGGTAGTGACCATCTGTGTGTTTGCCCCACAGGTGATGGAGACGAAGAACATGCTTTACCTGGTGACTGAGTACGCCAAAAACGGGGAGATTTTCGGTAAGGGCCCTACTTGCTCCTGTGTGTCTGTATCTGTGTCTGTGTGTATGGGGAGATTTTTGGTAAGGGCCCATTCACTCCAGTGAGTGTGTGTGTTTGAGAGACTTGAAACAGAACACTTACTTGCTTCTTTGCGTGTGTGTGTGTGTGTGTGTGTGTGTGTAAGGGGTGTGCGATACAAAAGGCGCCCCCAGTTGTATACAAGCCTGGCGGTAATCAGCACAGAGCGAGACCTGTGTAGCCTGGTGCAGTCCATAGTTCAGTTCTGTAATCCAGTCCATTGGCTCCCGTTCTTAGTCTATCTGTGTGTGTGTATTGATGTGTGTGTGTGTGTGTATTGATGTGTGTGTCAAGTCCATTGGCTCCCATAGACACGGGCTCAGAACCAGCACGTAGCAGACAGAGCCTTCTTAGAGGCGAGTGGAACCCGACCCCTTGTATTAATTAGTATTAATTAGTGTCTCGTTTCGGCCTCCCTGCGTCATAGGCTGTACAGATGACCTTGACCTTCTCAGCAGGGCTGTGGTCAACAAAAGAATTGTGGCTTGCTGCCAGGACTGCGTTTCCTAGAGGCCGCCGCGTTGTGAGCTTATCAAGGTTAGCTGGGGGACTTGGTCGTTGTGTTCTGTCTCTCAGAGTAACTGCTGTGGTTACCCAGACCTGTTTCAGGTTCGTCTGGTTAGGCTCGGACTTAAACATCAACTTTCATATGCATTCACTTCACACTCATACACACATACACATACTCACACACACACATACATACACACACATATATCTTTAGCTAGGCCATTAACTCTTTCATTTACACACACACACACACACACACACATACACACACACACACACATCTTTAGGTAGGCTAGGCTTGAACTGGCCATTGCATGCTGTTATGGTTACACACACACACACACACACACACACACACACACACACACACACACACACACCATGACGCATGGTCGTGGCTGAGCTGCTCATGTTGGGTTAAAAAGAGCAACAGTATACCAATTTGACCTTATTTAATACTCAAGGGAAAGCTACAAACGCTATATTTAAGATGCTGGCGGATTCGTTTGTCACTGTTGTTAATCACTGTCGTCAAGATTAGCTGAGGACGACTTGATCGTTGTCTTCTGTCTCTCTAAGTAGCTGCTTCGGTTTCCCAGCGATGCTCTCAGAATACACAGATACACAAACCTGGTCAGGTTCGCTTGGTTAGGCTCTGACTTGGATATCCCACACACACACACACACACACACACACACACACACACACATAATTTTATCTAGGCTAGGCTTGGCCATTCCATGCTGTTATGGACACACACACACACACACACATACAGTACACACACACACACTCTAACGCATAGCCATGGCTGAGCTGCTCATGTTGGGTTAAAAAGAGCAACAGTGTACCAATTTGACCTTATTTAATACTCAGGGGAAAGCTACAAATGCTATATTTAAGGTGCGGGTGCATTCGTTTGTCACTGTTGCCAGAAACAACAAAAATAGGTGAAGAACCTTTCTGTTTGTTAAAATCACAAGGTGAGCACATGCGTTTAGAGGCCTCCTCGAGCCTGATTTACCATGTCACATCTACAGTTGGTTTGTTTCTTTTATTTTTACCGTTTTCTGATGGGTGATTGGAATTAGTGCAGGTGGAGGATCCTTTTAATAAACGTGATGGCTTGTGAGATTGTTTTTGTGGGGTTTTTTTTGGTGTGGGATGTATGTATGGAGGGCGTTTCATCAGACTGTAAACCTTTTACTTCCATACTTCCTTTGTGCCTCAACACGTTTCCCCTACTACCTGACTGCTAAGCTTCACACACAGCTTCACAGACACACACACACAAACACACACACACACACACACACCAACAGGGCCAGTCTTTCCATTGAATTACTGACATTGTTTGTTTTTCAACACAGGAATAAGAAAACACTCTGCACAATTCCAACTAAACAAGCGTCCTTCAACCTGCTGTGTAGTTAAAGCGATGGTTCGGAGTAATTTTACCCTAGGGTCCTTTGCACCATGACCCCGAGCCAAACACCCTCCCAAAACCTTTTTTCCCTTGGTCGAATCCTGGTCGAGTAGCGCTGTCAGAAACTAATGATGTTCTGCAGTCGTGATGGAACCAACTTTTATCTCGTAAATTACCCCACTAATAATGCCCTGAATGGTACAAAACTTCTGCAGTAGTACAACTACGACCTTTAGTCCAATAACGAGGCATTAGAAAGTTTGTAAGTGCACCAGGAGTTTATTTACCCTAGGGTGAAATTACTCCGAACCATCGCTTTAAATGAGACAAGAACCTTGCCTTGTGACTTGTCAAAGAGATAGGCAAGTAAGGGTATGTGTATGCGGGCGCACGCGCGCAAACACACAGATTGAAGTGATAGAATACTTCAGAATACTACAGGCTGTAGGGACTGGGGCTAGTACTTGGCTAGTACTTTTGTGTGTGTGTGTGTGTGTGTGTGTGTGTGTGTGTGTGTTCCCTTAAGTGCTCTTTCCAAGAAAGAGGCATGCTTTGTGTAGATTTGAGCTTTAATTCCCAGTATTAAAGGTTATGACTCTGCAGTGATCAGCCTCTATTTAGATCATAACCCCCTTATGTAACGCAATTTTGCATCATCATGGTTGTCACCATCATGCAAATTGACTGACAGGAGCTGTGTGTGTGTGTGTGTGTGGGGGGTGGGGGGGGTTGTGTGTGAGAGACAGGGAGAGATTGCTAGATATTATGCTGGTATGTAGTAAGCTGTAAATCCTAGTGTATGTCTGTGTGTATGCCTGTGTGTGTGTGTGGATGGCGTAAATCCTAGTGTGTGTGTGTGTGTGTGTGTGTGTTGCCTCTTCTGTGTTGATGATTTGCATGTTTTGTGTGTGTGCATGGTGTTGTGCGCGCATTATATCTACATGCCCATGTTAGTGTTTTTTGGCGGGTGAACTCAATCAGATGCCAGAGAGTGACTGTGCTACCATCTCTCAAATCTTTATGTGTGTGTTAGTATGCTAGTACATGTGTTTGACGATTGTGTATGTGTGTATATGCCAGCACATGTGTTTGTATGTGTAATGTGTATGTGTGTGCGTGTGTATGTTTAAATGCTTGCGCATGTGTTTGTGTGTGTGTGTGTGTGTGTGTGTGTGTGCAGCCACCTTCACCACGGCAGCTTAGAATCCTGGGAAACTGGGTCAACGGCAGAGAATAAGGAACTTAGGAACAGAGGAGAGAGAGAAGAGAAAGAGAAAGAAGAGAGATTGAGAGAAAAGAGAGAGAGAGAGAAGAGAGAGAGAGAAGAGAGAGTGCTAACAGAATGGGAGGTTAAGAGACAAGAGATAGATAGATAGATAGATAGATAGATAGATAGATAGATACTTTATTGATCCCCAGGAGATGGGAGAAAGTTTGGGAGAGGTGTTGAAGAGAGAGAGAAAGAAGGGAGAGGGCCAGTAGATTTGAGTTTGAGATCATTTGAAAGATTGTGTGTGTGTGTGTGTGTGTGTGTGTGTGTGTGTGTGTGTGTGTGTGTGTGTGAGTGTGTGTGTGAGAGAGAGAGGGAGAGAGAGAGATATCATGTGGAGGTGTGTGTGTGTGTATGTGTGTATGAGTGTGATTGGGATGATGGGGAAATGTAGGCCATGCATATTTTGGAGAGAGGCAGGATTGCTGTCTGAGTGACCGCTAACACTAACACCACACAGCTCCCACTGCAGCTTTGTGTGTGTGTGTGTGTGTGTGTGTGTGTGCGCCTGTGTCTGTGCCTGTCCCCCCCTTATCTGCTTTTTGTCCAAGTAACATCCTCACCAGGATTGACCAATCTAATGCATTCGCAATCCTTCTAAGTAGTGGCCAACTTGTAAGTGTGTGTGTGTGATGGCACAGAGTCCAGTAAACATCACAGCTGGCCAGAGTAATAAGCTGCAACATGTGTGCACGTGTACACATAAAAACACACACACACGATTCCCTTCTGCCACCATTGTGCATATAACATATAAAACTAGATGTACCGCAGAGCGGTACAAAATATGACCGCCGCCCAGTCCAGCACATTTTTTCCACAAAAATAAATCACACTGAATGGCCTATATGATTCTAACTGTCTCACTAAATTGCATTATCCACACTCAATTCTCACTGGTATCTGCTATACAACAAGTACCAAAACATGATTAGTTCATAGATTTCACATGTAAAATTCATTTTATACAACCCTACCCCCATCTTGCCTGTTCATAATTCTGAGAAATTCTTGAATTGTGTGCATGTGTGCGTGCACACGTTTATGTTTATGTGTGTGGGTGTGTGTGTGTGTCTGTGTATGTGCGCGTGCTTGTGTGTTTGTCTGCGTATGTGTGTTTGTGCATATGCATGCATGCGTACATATGTCTACTGTGTGAGTATGTGTCATACGTATGATTACTGTGAATGTATGTGTGTGCGTGTGTATCTGTTTATGCACATGTGTGAACATGGAATGGGTTAACATGACCCCTGGAGGCAAACATACGGAAAAAATTGGTCGGTTCTCAAGATATTCACAGAAAACTGTGTCTGCCCTACCCTCCTTTCGGGGGGTCCAGTCCAGCGGGGGGGCTACAGATCAAAACGAAAAACGACGGTTCCATGCTATCCATGTGGGGTTACATGCCCACCAAGTTTCGTGTACCCCGGTCTTTCAGTGTCCCGGGAATCCTTGTTGGTGTACGGTCACTAAATGTACACATAAATTATTTTATTGTAAGGCCCCCCATGAACGAAACTCTACAAAAACTTGTATTATAATATACTTATATTGTTACTGCAAACAAGCACCATGAAATATTGTAATCTGATTTTAGACTATCATGATTACATTGCCCAAGCCCCTCCTCACAGACATCAATGATTAAAAAGCTGCAGTGGTGGTTTACCCAGGTCCTGAGTAAAAATTGTGTGTCCTACTAACCTGAGTTAGTTATTACACAAACATGCTTCTGATACAGAAAGCCATAACCTCAATCACTAGCACAAACACACACACACACAGGCACCCCCACACACACACACATGGGTACCCACACACACACATGGGCACCCACTAACACAACATCCAAGCACAATTCATGGAACATTGGATCATTACAAATACTGTTAGACCGTAGAAGTAGTGTGTGTCTGTGTGCGTGTGTGTGTGTGTGCGTGTGTCCGTGTGCGTGTGTCTGTGTCTAGGCTTCATCATGTGTATGTCGCCACTGCAGATGTGTGTGTGTTTGTGTTTGTGTGCGTGTGCGTGTGCGTGTGTGTGTCCGTGTGCGTGTGCGTGTGTCTGTGTCTAGGCTTCATCATGTGTATGTCGCCACTGCAGATGTGTGTGTGTTTGTGTGTGTGTATAGTGGTGGAAGTCACAGAGTAACTCATTAATCGATTTCATCATGATACTTTGCTCACAATAAATAATGATAATATCATGATGCAGTAATTCTGCAATACTCAATACATTACACAATACAAGATTCATCTACAATACATTCATGAATGTATGAACTGAATTTAAACAAACAAGTTTTTAGCTTAGTACCAAAATAATTTGACTGTGTAGAGTATTGTATAGAGGATACATGAAGTAGTTTATATTGATTGATATTTAGGATATTTTTAGGATATTTTGCCATATCCTTATTTTGTCCCACCCTTAGTGTGCTGTCAGCGAGAAATTGTGTGTGTGCGCGTGCGCGTGTGCGTGTGTGTGTGTGTGTGTGTGTGTGCAGTCTGCCTGGAGGATATTGAGGTCAGCATCTCTGTCAGGCCAAGCTGAGGACTCCCAGTGAGCTCTGAAAAATCCTGTTTAACAAGCGCATCACAAACACACACACACACACACACATAAACACACACACACATGCACGGCCCTGTCACAGAGCCACAGGCAAAGTCCACATGGCTCACTAATGCATGAGCAATTAGCTTGTACTTTTTGTGTGGGTGTGTGTACATTGTATGCGTGTAGAACTATGTATACACGTCATGTAGCATTACATACTGTACTTCTCTGCTTGATTTATTGTGTGTGTGGGGGGGTATGTGTGTGTGAGTGAATAAGTGTGTGTGTCTGTTTTTCAGGGTAAATACATGTAAGTGTGTGTGTGTCTTTGTGCATGTGTTTTTGAATAAGTGTATGTGTGTGGTGTTTATTGTGTGTGAGTGTGTGTGTGTGTGTGGTGTTTGTCTCTTGAGAAGTCGATGCTACATTCCCAGGGGCAGTGTGTTTTTTGATTAGCGAGCTGCCATGAAGGGAAGAGGACCTGTGAGAGGACTTGTGTGTACGCACCACAGGGACGTAGGGGAACCTAACACCTGTCGTCTAATCACTATGCCTATCTCTCTCCAGCCTAACACATTTTCCGCGCATCGCTCTGTGTGTGTGTGTGTGTGTGTGTGTGTGTGTCAGCTCTATCTGCACTGTTTGTGTGTTAAGTCAAGTTAGGACCAATTTTATGTTGAACTGAAAGTTGAACTGTCCGCAGTGTGTGGTTCTGTCCAGCAGGCAGAGAACATGATGGAACATGCTGTGGGCTGGTGTGACTGATGAGTTATGTCTGTTATGTGTGAATATTATGCGAGTGTATATTGAATCAGTGCTATGTGTGTGCCAGTGGGAGTGTTGGGAACACCTGAATGTTCCAAACTCCAGCTGCGTCTCCAGTGCTTCCCTCTGTCTGAGTTCCTGCGAGATCTCTAATGGATCCTTCTGTCTTAGTTCTTGTGAGATGTGCAGTGGTTCCTGCGAGATCTCTAATGGATGCTTCTGTCTTAGTTCTTGTGAGATGTGCAGTGGTTCCTGCGAGATCTCTAATGGATCCTTCTGTCTGAGTTTCTGTGAGATGTGAGGTGGTTCCTGTGAGATCTCTCAGAGGTTCCCTCTGTCTTGGTTCTGTTCCTGTAGAACCTCTGAAAGCCTAGAGTTCCAGATAAGGTTCCAGTTGGTGTTCTCTGGTTAGGCAGGGTCAGCCTAGCTCTAATGAAACATCTCTCACACCCTTCAAGGCGTCAACGCAGCACAACACACCCACGCACAACACACACACAACACACACACACACACACACACACACACACACACACACACACAGTGGTTTAGGGCAGGTCATCTCTGGGATTCCTGCTGACCTTATGCTGAAGCAAAGGGAAAACACTTTCCATACAGACATACACTCACTCACTCTCTCTCTCTCTTTCTCTCACACACACACACAAACACACAGACACACACAAACAACTACCTCTCATACGCACATATACGTCAAAGATTTCTAACATACATTCACATACACACATAAATAACGCACCTTCAAGATGCACACACATACACACTTGTCAGGACAGACATTCTTCTTTCTGAAAACTGACCAGTCTTTCTGTCCATCATGGAGAGATTGTTACACTGTGTGTGTGCTTGTGTATGTGTAGGTGTGCATGCATATGCACAGACATGTTGGTGGGTTTGAAGTGTGTGTGTGTGTGTGTGTGTGTGTGTGTGTGTGTTTAGAATTTGAATGGTATGTTTGACATGTTGAGTTAAGCTGTGGGTAAGGAGAGTAAACATGTTGTTTATGAAGAATGTTCTCCATGGCTAGGCTAAATTCACACACATATACACACAAACACACACACACAGAGAGAGAGAGAGAGAGAGAGAGAGAGAGATACACAAACACACACACACACACCACAAACTCTTTCACTTCATTTTCACACTTCACATGCTCACACTCAAGCATTCATACACACACATGGCATGGATACATTCTCACATATCCAAACATCTCTCTCTCTCTCTCTCTCTCTCATACAGTACACACACACACACACACCTCTGGCAGGGCGTTGGTGGCAGTAGTGGGAATGGAATGTGTGTGTGTGTGTTGGGTGATTGTGTGCATGAGTGTTGGGTGTGTGCATGGGTGTGTGTGTGTGTGTGTGTGTGTGTGTGTTGGGAGTGGGCTCAAAGCCAAGGGCTGACCCAGCAGTCCAGGATGAGGTGACCACATGATTACACCATCCAGGGGTGAAACAACACTGAACACTCATTTTTATTGTGACTACCTACATCACACACACACACACACACTCCCACCCTCATCCCAGTGTGTTGTGATATTGTTAATGATGTTGGTGTTGCATTTTGATACACACATTTTTAGATGATGATGATGTAGTTATGGTGACATCATCTTTGTGTGTGTGTGAATGTGTGTGTGTGTTGTGTGTTTGTGTGAGAGAGAGAGAGAGAGAGAAAGAGAGATGGACACCTCAGGAATGTCAGTATTTTTACACACCCAACACTAATAACTGGTTATATAAGTAGAGTCGTTTTTTATCACATCATTGAGTTTGTGTGTGTGTGTGTGTGTGTGTGTGTGTGTGTGTGTGTGTACGCACGCACGCACGCACGCATGCAGGGCTGGGTGAGTGCTCACATCACGCTGTGGCTGTTTGATCTCTGACCTGTTGCTTGGTTCCTCCCCTTAGACTACCTGGCCAATCACGGGCGTCTGAGCGAGCCAGAAGCTCGAAGGAAGTTCTGGCAGATCGTGTCGGCGGTGGAGTACTGCCACAACCGCCGCGTTGTGCACCGAGACCTCAAGGCCGAAAACCTGCTGCTAGACGGCCACATGAACATCAAGATAGCAGGTTGGCACTGTGTGTGTGTGTGTGTGTGTCTGTGCGTGTGTGTGTGTGTGTGCACGTGTGTGAGAAGTGTCATCTACATGTTTCGAGGTCAATAAGAGCTTGCTGTTCAAGTGCCTGAGCCTCTTTAGGATCTGAGCATGGAATGGCACGACTTTTAAGGGTGTGTATGTATGTGTATGTGTGTGTGTGTGTGTGTGCCATTGAATGTGCAGCTGTGTGCATATTGTGCCACTGGTACCCTGGTACTAGCATCCAGTGGAATGAATGCACAAGGGCCACACAAACACACACACACACAAGCCCCACCATCACACGAGTGTGTGTCCCAGATGTTCTGAGTGAGCCCTGTCCTAGTCCCATGTAATCCATTTGGCCTCTAATGACTTGGCACTTGAAACAAATGACCTCATGCAAGATCGGGATACAAAACCACAACTAGCTAAGCCCAAGAAGTTGGATCATGTTTGTGTGTGTGTGTGTGTGTGTGTGTGTTAAAGGTTGAAATTCAGGGTTCTTTTAGTTGATACAAGATGTAGTTTATCTCCATGTCTACAATGATTAAATAAAACCAGAACTCTCTAGTTCTATTCACATACAGGCAGTCGTACACACACACACACAAACACACACACACACACACACACACACACACTCACGGGACACCGCCCACAGATTCCAACAACGACAAACAGATAAAAGACATAATCTGTGTATTCTAGCACACATCTCTCTCTTTCTCACTCTCGCTCTCTCTCTCTCTCGTACACACACACACGCACACACACGCACACACACACACACACACACACACACACACACACAATAACTGTTGTTCTGTCAGCCTGTGTCTAGTTAGAGTGTGAATTGTGTCAGTGTGTGTGAGTAATATATGCACGTCTCTGTTTATATAGGTTTGATTGTGTGTGTGTGTATGTGTGCTGTGGGCGCAGCTGGAACATCCTGTGCTGAGTGGAGACCTAAACAACCCCTCCCTCTGCCTGTCATTGGCCCTCCGGGCTGTCTGTCAGGCTGAGTAGCCAATGAGCTCCTGACCCACCTCTTGAAGCAGCAGAGCTCTAACATCATCACAATCATCCATCACACACTTCCTGTGTCTGTGAGAGGAGTCAGTCCAGGGCACAGCAGCAGGGAAAACACACACTCTCACCACTTTAGTTTATATATACACACACACACTACGCCACACCACACCACACCGCACACACACCACATCACATCGCACGCACATGCACACACACACACACACCACATCACACGCACGCACGCACACAAATACACCAAAGGAATGAGCAGTTGGCCCTCAGAAGGTGTGTGGGCCCCTCAAAGAAATGTCACCGTAGCACGTGTGTGTGTGTGTACAGTGTGTGTGTGTGTGTGTGTGTGTGTGTGCGTGCAGTGGCCAGAGAGGGGGCTGTGCCTTTCATGTGCAGCAGCCAGCAGTTTGAGGATGTGCTCTTTTTATGTGTGTCTGAGATGGGCAGCTGCCTCTGCTTCAGTTTGGTCCTGTCATGGTCTGCTCACGTTAGGTGCCCGACTACCTGCCTGACTGTGTCAGGGCCTCCTCACATTAGCTGCCCGACGGCCTGCCCAACTGCCTGAATGATTCTGATCTCGTTACGCAGGTTCAACCCTAGCACACCTGACCAGCATTCGATTTCTAGATAGCGGAATGTCTTAAGTCAGATATGTAGAATTCCTTTGTGCTTCCACTATGGATGTGATTAGGGAGGTCAGATTCTTCAGCATGGGCACAGACTGGACATCATTTGTGTGTGTGTGTGCGTGTGTGTGTGTGTGTGTGTGTGTGTGTGGTGATTGGCTCACAGGGCAGGAGTTGTGGTCACTGCTCCGCCATCTTTGGCATTGCAGATTGGCCCCCGTTCAGAGCCGGTCTTCTCCGCTCTGCTCTGCCTCCTCTTCACCACCCTGCTGGCGTCGGGGCTCTGGGGCCGTGTACCCAACACGGGCAGCAAACGCCTGAGCCACTTGCGCCCCCATCAAACTTATGCGTGTGTTATTATGTGTCTTTGAATTTGTGTGTGGGTGTGTGTTTGTGCATGTTTGTGTGTGAATGCAAATGTCAAAGATTATGTAAAACTCTTAGTCTGGGATCATATCTGCAGGTCAGTGTGTGGGTGTGTGGGTGTATGAGGGGGCGGAGAGGACTCTTTTGGGGCATTTTAGGGGATTACGTCTCAGTAATGGACCTGCCTCTAATCTGAGGGAAGCGATCCAGGTCTGTTGTCAGTGCATCTGCCACACAAACACACATAAATACACACACTCTCTCACACACATGCAAACATATATAAGCACACACAAATAAACATTCAAATTGTCACACACACACACACACACACACACATTCATGCACACACACACACATTCACACACAGATCCATGTTTACTCCTCAGCTGTCGATCATGCCAGACCTTCTGTGTGTGTGTCTGGAGGAATCCCACTGAAGTACAGGGTCCCCTATGGGATTATACTGAGGTACAGGCCCTATGGGAATATACTGAGGTACAGGCCCTATGGGATTATACTGAGGTACAGGCCCTATGGGATTATACTGAGGTATGGGATTATACTGAGGTACAGGCCCTATGGGATTATACTGAGGTACAGGGTCCTACTAGACCAGGGGTCGGCAACCCACGGCTCCGGAGCCGCATGCGGCTCTTTGATCCCTCTGATGCGGCTCAGCTTTTGAAAATAATAATGAGTATTTAATTTAAATGTATTTTATTTTAGTTCGTAGGTCTATCTGAGTAATTTATATAACTTCCCACCTCACTTGACTCCGTAACTGTAACCTGCACAATATTGTTACATTTGCGGTTCGTTGCCATGTCAGTATCAAACAAAATCACCGATTTCCCTCCATTTCAGTCAACGAGAACACTTGTCTTTAATTGTTATTGTTGATGTGTGCGCTTGCTGTAGGCTAGATAAGGAAAATGTCAAAAAGGAAACGTCAGCGACCACAGCTTTCGAGCGCGAACACAAGCGGGCTGAAATGGGAAAGTTTCCATCCGAAGACTGATTCTAAAAACGCAAAATGAACTGCCCGTTATATATCGCACACTGCAACGAGTTAGTATTGCTGTGTTAACCCTATTCCATTTGCATACATATGAAAAATATAAAGACAAACCTGCCCTCACGTTTAAGGGCAATTCCGTGCAAAACTGTCACATCCATAACGCCAACACAATGCCATGGTATTTAGTTGGCGTTTTGGATATATGACAGTTTTGCGTGGAGTTGCCCTTAAATGATGACAGCCTCAATTCTTGCATGAAACTTCACCTCACTGAATATGAGCCAGCCAGACTCCAAGGCCATCACCAAATCTAATCTCTGGTAGGCCTAATGTTCAATTTCGCCAATGACATGTCAATGAAAATTGAGTGTTGTGTTGTGAACTATGATGCATACCAAAGGACACTGGGAAAATAGGGGGTGGTGTTTAGCCTACATGGGAAGCCTAGGGCCTATACTTCTGTCATTCCACTTTACATTTCAAGTTACTTGCACATTACTTTTAAAACTAGTAGAAAATGTATTTAAAAATCCTCTGTTGAATGAAAGTAACTGTACGTTAAATATCCAAACGTTTTCTTGTAACCGTCTTTATGTGGCTCTTCTGAGATAAAAAAAATTAATACATTCAGTAAAAGTGGCTCTCCAGGCAAAAAAGGTTGCCGACCCCTGTACTAGACCATACTGAGGTACATACTGAGGGCTTTGTTTGGGTTGAAAAGCTCCGCCGTGGACTGTCACCTGTTTTCTCCTGGTGGACTTGCGACCTGCTGACCTTGGCTGTAGTGTTTGCGAGCAGGAGCACGTGCTGTCCAGCAAACACAAGTGCAGTGCAGAGCAGAGCAACAGCATCAGGGGCGCCCCCTTCAGGGTTGCCGAGGCTATAGCATCCATGGGGGTGCCATACTCAACAAGACAGTTGGTATGACTCAGCTGTGAGTGTGTGTTTAATGACTGTATTTGTGAGCTGTGAACATGTTTAATGGCTCTGTAATAGTATGTGTGTGAGTTGTATGTATGTATGTATGTGTGTGTGTGTGTGTGTGTGTGTGTGTTTAATGACAGTAAGTGCGTGTTAGTTGTGTGTGTGTGTCCTTGATGATTTCTCACTTTATTTGCAGATTTTGGCTTCGGGAACTTCTTCCAGCCAGGTGAACCTTTGGCTACATGGTGTGGCAGCCCCCCGTACGCTGCCCCAGAGGTGTTTGAAGGCCAGCAGTATGAAGGACCACAGCTGGACATCTGGGTAGGAGACATGCTAACACATGCTAGCCAGCACCATTACCATAGCACCTCATGCTATGACTGAGGAGCACTTGTTAACTAATGCAATCCAAGTCATCTAACATCACTCCCAAAATGATCACAAACCATGGTGACACAAGACTAATCATGTTAATCATACCTGAAGCTGACACAACTGAGATCTTACCACAAGATGTTAAATTCAACCAAGAGGAATCTAAGCTAGGTTAGCTTAACTTAAGCCAAGTTTTATAGTCGTTACATTATAGGCCTTAAGCTAAGCTAAGCTATGCTAATATTAGCGAAGGCCAAGTAAGATCTTAACTACTCTGATACTAGTGAGTCTCAGACACCATCTAATTACACTACTTTATTATTAGCACTAACGTTGATACCTCAACACACGCCTAAGGAGGCACTAAGTATGCTAACTTAATTAAAGGTACTCTAAGCCAGGGGTTCCCAAACTTTTCCACGACAAGGCCCCCCAAATACCACTAGGTTCTTGCCAAGGACCTTATTAAACCCATTGACAATACTACGGCAAACGTAAAAATACATTTAAGCTAATCCTAATAATTAATTTAGCCACAAGCACTTCGTGATGGAGCGTACAGTGTGCAAAAATTGCATTTGGGGCTTTCTGCTATATGAGAGCTATCACTCTATTATTATTCCCAGTCATTATCATGGAAAATATAATGTTCAGATATGCAACAAATTATTATAATGGCATTGTATAACAACCCTCATAGTAATAGGTATATTTTAATTTTTTCAAATGTATTTATTTGTTGCTTTTATTTTTCCTTTCTTTTCCCTGGCGGCCCTGGCCCCCACTTTGAAAACCACTGCTCTAAGTGATGAGCTTTGCTACTCCCTCCCCCATTTAAACTCTGCAATTTAAACTCTCCTAAGTGCGCATCTCGTCAGTGATTGGCTGGAACAGACTCGTTGTCTCTGTTCCTCTCTTCCTCTCCTGGTCTCTCTCCTGCGTCCCTCTGTGTGTGCAGTGTGCTTTAGATCGCCTTTTGACTCCAAATTGATCTAGATATGTAGGATACTAATGATTTCCCCCCCAGCCCTGACTCTCTATGTCCCTCTTGTGTGTGTTTGTGTAGAGTATGGGGGTGGTGCTGTACGTGCTGGTGTGTGGTGCTCTTCCGTTTGATGGCCCCTCTCTCCCCGTGCTAAGGCAACGTGTGCTGGAAGGCCGGTTCCGAATCCCCTACTTCATGACCGAGGGTAAGAACAGCTTTCTCAAACACACATTCTCATTGTCTCCATCTCACTGTCTCTCTGTCTCTTTCACTCTCTCACTTTGTCTCTCTCTCTCACACACACACACACACACACACACACACACACATACACACACACACACACTCTCACTTGCACTTACTGTTTTCCCTCTAAATTCTCTAAATTCAGTTCAGAGGAGCTTTATAGGCCAGTGACTGACGATGCGTTGTGTCGCCAGAACATTCACAGGAACTGGACAGTAGGAAGAAAATGGAGAAACGAAAACAAAATAAAGCACAACGCTGCATGTGAAAATGAAATCTCATTTCTGACCTGGCACGGAGGATGTGTGTGTGTGTGTGTGTGTGTGTTTGTGTGTGTGTGTGAGAGAGAGAGAGAGTTAGCATGTGTGTAATGTGCATGTTAATGTGTGTTCATAATGTGCATTCGTAGGCACATAGGTCATGTGGATTCATAGTTCTCTAGTAATCTAGTTATCTGTATAATAAGCACTAAGGGTTTGCACAGTTCCCCTTGTTTCCCATTTTACTGTGGAATGCTATTTAGTAATATTGTTTTATATAAAGCAAAACATTTTGAGTAGAAGTTCAATTGAATTTCTTTGTTATTTAGACAGTTAGTGTTGAAAACTTCCATATATGCCTTTCTGTGTCTCTCTGGTATGACTCATACTCACTCACACACACACACACACACACACACACACACACACACTCACTCTCTCTCACACAAATAAACTCCCTTACAATCAAATAAACACAGACATACACACACATCATACCCTCTCATATTAAGGCGGCTGATTGCTGATTGAAGATGAGCTGAGGAGCTGAGTGCAAAAACACACACACACACACACACACCCACAGCAGAGTGTGTAAACACTCCCAGGCCTCACAAGAGAGGAGCAAGAGAGAGAAAGGGATCTTGAGGGAGAGAGAGATGGAGAGAGACAGAGGGAGTAATGTCAGGAGAGCAACGAAAGATCAGGGAGGTGAGCCTTGTTTTGTGTCGTTTGTCTTTGGCAGCTAGCCAACGTTCTCTCTGGACCCATCGAGAGAAAGAAAAGAGAGAAAGAGAGTTTCTGTGTGTCAGAGAGAGAGAGAGAGAGTGAGGGAGTGTATGTGTATAAGGGAGGGAAAGGGGGAGAGAGAGAGAGAGAGAGAGAGAGAGAGAGTGTGTGTGTGTGTGTGAGAGAGAGAGAGAGTTTGTGTCTGTGTGTCTGAGAGTGTCTGTTTGTGTGTGTGTGTGTGTGTGTGTGTGAGAGTTGTCCTGTCCCTCTGCAGGGCTAACTGTGAGGGGGCGCAGCAGTGGACAGCTCTGCTCCCAGCCCCAGATTAACTGGAGCTCAAGTGCTTTACGTAAGCAGGCGGGCAGGCCTTGTCTGTTTGGGGGGGGGGGGGTGTTGGGCTCGCTCACACACCAGCCCTGCCAGGAAGAGGGGGGCGGCGGGGCGGGGGGGGGCGGCCAACAGGCTTTGTTCAGGGACCTTGAAACAATTTGGCCATGTGGAGAATGTATGAGTAACCCTACACTAACCCCCAATCCCCCCAACCACGCACACGCACACACACACACACACACACACATTTCTTTTCCCTGGCGTACCGTCTCTGGTCATTTCCCATCTATCCCCTTCCCCCAGTTTTCTTCTCATTCTTCTCTCATCATGTCTGTCCTCTCTTCTGTCCTCTCCTCTCCTCTCTCCTCCTATCCTCACCTCTCCTCCTCTCTCCTCCTATCCTCTCCTCTCCTCTCTCCTCCTCTCCCCTCTCCTCCTCTCCTCTCTCCTCCTATCCTCTCCTCTCCTCTCTCCTCCTCTCCTCCTATCCTCTCCTCTCCTCTCTCCTCCTATCCTCACCTCTCCTCTCTCCTCCTGTCCTCTCCTCCTCTCCTCTCCTCTCTCCTCCTATCCTCTCCTCTCCTCTCTCCTCCTGTCCTCTCCTCTCCTCTCCTCTCCTCTCTCCTCCTATCCTCTCCTCTCCTCTCTCCTCCTCTCCTCTCTCCTCCTGTCCTCTCTCCTCCTCTCCTCTCCTCTCTCCTCCTGTCCTCTCTCCTCCTCTCCTCCTCTCCTCTCTCCTTCTGTCCTCTCCTCTTCTCCTCCTGTCCTCTCCTCTCTCCTCCTGTCCTCTCTCCTCCTCTCCTCTCCACTCTACTTCTGTCCTCTTCTCCTCTCCTCTCCTCTCTCCTCCTGTCCTCTCTCCTCCTCTCCTCTCCTCTCTCCTTCTGTCCTCTCCTCTTCTCCTCCTGTCCTCTCCTCTCCTCTCTCCTCCTGTCCTCTTCTCTCCTCTCTCCTCCTGTCCTCTCTCCTCCTCTCCTCTCCTCTCCTTCTGTCCTCCTCTCTTCTCCTGTCCTCTCCTCTCCTCCTGTCCTCTTCTCTCCTCGTCTCTTCCTCTTCTCTCTCAGACACATGGAGGTGGGAGGGGGGGGGGGGGGTCGGGGGTCTAAGAGAGAGGGAAGAAGGGAAAGAAAGAGGGAGGTAGCATAAGGGAGAGAGAGAAAGGGAGAAAGAGAGGGAAGAAGGGAAATAAAGAGGTAGCGAGAGAGAGAGAAAGGGAGAGGGAACTGTTGAATCCGTTTAAGACCCACTGCTGTTGACGTCATCCTCATTCAGCTGTTAACGAGAAGCCAAGAGGTTGAACAGTCATCGCTCAAGGACAACAGGCCATTGGACCAGCAAGTGTGTGTGTGTGTGTGCGTGTGTGTGTGTGTGTGTGTCTGTGTGCCTCATGTTCCTCCTGTGAGCTAATCTGTTTTGCTTAGCATGTGTCCAGCAGAGGCTGTAACACTTGGGGTGCAGTCAGGCAGCTGTGTGTGTGTGTGTATGTGTGTGTGTGTGTGTGTTTAGAAGCTCAGACAGAGTGTTCTTCAGGCTCTGTGCACGGTACATACTGTCACCACTCTCCCTGTGTGTCATCTGCTACACTGTTTATATCAGAACACACACATACACACATACACACACGCACTTACCCATAAATACTAACACACACAACCAATCATACACACACTTATCCATACACACACACACACACATTCACCAGCACACACATTTACACTCTTACAAACACACATGCACACACTTATACAAGGATTACAGTTCCCCGTCTTACTACGGATTTCCGTCAATTTTTTAGAAATGTCATATTTGAGATCAATGCAGATCCGGTGAGAAAAAAAATAGGGGGGGGCTCTATCACCTTTTCTTTTCCTTTTTTTAAGGCAACTACAAATATTAGGTCCGATGAATTAATGTGTGTGATGGTAAATGTTTAAAGACCTAATAGTGTTCTTGAGAACTTTCGGTGTCTCAATCAGTGACCGCTCAAGAAGATACGTGAGCCATGAGTTTCGCTTTGTTTATGTTGTAGCTACACGCTTGTCTCATTGGCCTGGGACGTTTAAAAGAACACTTCTGGAGGACGGTCTAAAAGTTGGATTATAGTGACACAATCGAGACAGCTAATGAGGTTGCCCAATCCGTTTAACTTTTTTGGATATGATATTGTGAGCTCTATGTGCGAATTCGGAGAAGAAGCGTAGGCTGTGTTCTTTCCGTGCATCAATGTAGACAACTTCTTACTATTGCGAACTCTTGTCAGGGGAGGTCATTCATTTTGGGTGTCACCTACGACTTGAACAGATAGCCTGCTATGCCACCCGATGTACTATTATTGTTACAGTTTTTAATCAATGCAACTAACATTATGTGTAAAGCGACGCAATATAGCCTATGCAATTTATTATCCCGTCTGTTATGACATGTACAACAATGTGTTTCACAATTTGCGACGGAAGGTTTTGACTGAGCGTGTTAACATAAAAAAAATAATAATAATAATATTGTCATCATCGCGAACTGTTGAGTAAGAGGGTCAGTCGTGTTTGTGACGCACAGACAGCCTTGTATCCTATTTTGCTTAGGCCTCACTTTTAACGACAGTAGGTTGTGAGTGTATGTTGACAAAAAATAACCATGCAATTAAAATAGTCAACTTAAAACTTTGCTATTATTAATTTATAGCACAAAACCATAACCAGTAGGCCTACCAGAACCTCGCATAATAGCGTCATGATTTGTGTGCGTCTATTTGGCAAGGCCACTAGCTGTCATGGATGCGTTGTTGCTAAAGGAAGGCACAGGTGTCAAAAGTTAAAAAATAAATGGAGATGGGCGGCTGTTGGAAACGGGGGAGAACTAACAAGCCATGGTGTAAAAAAATTAAAGTGCCAGGGGTTTGCTTTTGCGCGGTTTGCTGCAAGAAAATTGTTTATGGATGCAATAGGAAAACGTTTTAGCACGGCAACAATCAGAAGACCGCCATAAGGTTAACGTTCGTGCACTTCAGGACATCTTCCCTACCTGGGGCAACTAGCCACCACGACAGAGGTAGGCTACGTTTATCTATGGCTGACCGTTTTTGCGCTCAGAAAGTAAGCTACGCATGTTCTTTCATAGCGCAACACGACCTGTCCCTCACCATATCGCAACCTCTTGTCAACCTTATACAATCTGTTGCAGATTGCAAAAGCGCCCTCTCCAGATTGTCGTTATCAAATGCGCAGACCTACTGCATGAGCACACAGTATTGCTGCTCATTGGAAAACTGAGTTGTCTGTAAAACTCAAAATGACCATGTTTTCATTAAATGCGGATGAGGCAACAAATGGAAATATGAACAATATCTAGAATGTTCTGATTCATTACTTTGATGAGAAAATGTGAAGTCTTGCAAACTTGATTTTATAGATTTTACTTGGTGTTGAATTGCATATTAACAAGAAAAAAAATCTCCCCTTTAAACACTTTTGGCCTGAAGTAATTAAATAACAGTGTAAGTTAAAGCCTTTCTACAATATGCTGCAGTAGAAAAGAACAGCAATGGCTAATCAGCACTCTCAATTCGCGGCCATTGGCGGCTAAAACGAGGCTACAGGGTACACAAACCATAGGATTGTTATGTTCTATGCATTCACCTGTAGGTGGCATTAATTATATAGTAAATTAAATGTACCCTGTAGCCTCGTTTTGGTTTAAACAATGGCCGCCGTGTGAATAAGGCGAATACTCCCTTTACTTCGCTTTTTGCATCTTTTTGTACATTAAAAACCAATAGGTCGCGACCGCAAAAGGGGTCCTATCTCTATAGGTAGATATGAACAACGTATGACTTATGGCCTGTAAAAAGTTCAGTCAAACTATTTTTTTTTTTTTCACTTTAATCCCTGAATTTATACAAACCCATCCTCTGATACCCAGTCGCACACACTCACTCACTCCAACCACAACCACCGTGTGTGCAAATGCTGAGTATAGACACACACACACACACGATGACACAGGTTTCATGCACGTAACTTTGTGTGTGTGTGTGTGTGTGTGTGTTCTGCTGAATCCACACAGAGTGTGAGCACCTTATTCGGCGCATGCTGGTTCTGGACCCGTCCAAACGGCTGTCCGTGGCCCAGATTAAAGAGCACCGCTGGATGGCGTTGGACGTGCCAGTGCAGCGACCCGTTCTCTACCAGCAGGCGACGGAGAGGGAGGCCGGGGTGGGCGAGTACAGCGAACAGGTGCTCCGACTCATGCACAGCCTCGGCATAGACCAACACAAGACCTTAGAGGTGAGTATGGGTGTGTGTGTGTGTGTGTGTGTGTGGGTGCATGCTCTGACTCGTGCACAGCCTCGGCATAGACCAGCACAAGACCTTAGAGGTGAGTGTGTGTGTGTGTGTGTGTGTTTAGGTGCAGGTGCATGCTCCGACTCATGCACAGCCTTGGCATAGACCAGCACAAGACCTTAGAGGTGTGTGTGTGTGTGTGTGTGTGTGTAGGTGCATGCTCTGACTCATGCCCAGCCTCGACATATACCAGCACAAGACCTTAAAGGTGTGTGTGTTTGAGAGAGAAAGAGAGAGGGAGTGTGTGTTTTTGTGTGTGCATGTGTTAAAGATCATGCACAGCCTCAGTACAAGTCTATAGACCTTCTCTCTCTCCTCCCTCTCTCTCCCCCTGTAGTCTCTCCAGAATAAGAGTTATAACCACTTTGCTGCTATCTACTACCTGCTGGTGGAGCGTCTGAAGGCCCACCGCTGCAGTTTCCCCGTTGAGCAGCGACTCGACGCACGCCAGCGGCGCCCCAGCACCGTAGCTGAGCAGACCGTCGCCAAGGTAACCGCCTCATTAGAGACCACCGCACATTCACACTCACCCTGAGCCCCTGAAAGTGCTCATTTTTTTAGACCGCACGGCAGGACTGTGCGTCATGACGACCTCTTCTGCCACCGTGTCTGTCCGAGTGTGAAGATCAGAAAGGACTGAAAATAAACTTTTTCTCTCTGTCTGTCTCTCTCTCTCCTCTCTGTCTTTCTCCACCATCACATCATCCCCTCTTCTCAACCCCCCCTACAGGCGAGTAGTGGAGGTGCGGCTCAGGTGGGCATGCGTCTGCTTCGCTCTCCAGTTCTCCCTCAGTCCTCCGCAGACTCCTTCTCTATCCCACAATCCCCCACAACTGAGCACAGCCTCATGGAGGAGGATGTGGCGACACCCAAAGTAAGTGAAACTACCAACACACACACACACTGGAGCACAGAACACAGGCATCATACACAGTATACATTCAAGGGTACAAGCGCAGATGTTTGTGAAATAACTGAGTACTTGTTGTTGAACTGAGCTAAAGCTTATTAGTGTTACTTGAAGATAATTCAGGAACAGATGCACACACACACTCACATCCTATCTCACACACACACACACAAACACACACACACACACATTCAATCCATGTTCTAAGTACAGTAGGTTAGTGGATTGTCAACTAAGTGTAAGCACAAATATGAATGAGCTAGAAGCACGGGGCAGTGTGCCCTAGCCCGTGTGTGTATGTGTGTGTTAGTTCAGTAGATCAGTCAGCTGGGACATGAGCAGCTGTAGGACCTGTGGTCAGCCAACTTGGCTCCTCCCTCGTTACCATAGTACCCACTAAATAACATTCCAGCCACTCAAGGTCATGCAACAGGCCTAACGCACACATAGCAGGTCCACTGTGGCACTTTGAGTGGGACCTGTCCAGACCAGACACACACACACACACACACACACACACACACACACACACACACATACACCTTTTTGGCTACAGTCTTGAGCAATGTGTGTTTGTCTGCATAACAATGTATTGTTTATTGCCTTGAAAACACACTCACACACAGACGCACACTAGGGGTGGGCGATATGGACAAAAAAATAATATCTCTATTTTTTGTGATTTTGACAATAACAATAATTAGTCGATATCCTTTAAAAAACTGTTTTTAAAAGTCAGAGTTACTTTACAGCTCATTATTTATGAATAGCATCATTACAATAATAACCAATAACCTAACCTGTGACTTTTTAATCAAACCAATGCATTGTCATTCTATGACACATTTCCAAATCTGCCCCCACTTGTGTGTGTGGCAATGACATGATCTAGCCAGCTACATTACAGAGGATAGATAGGCCTGACAGTTTCCCAAGAGAAAGTCTGAAGCTGAAGTTCCTTTCAAACCTTTACTTGGGTTTCACTGTAAAACTAAGCAGACCTTACAAAATAGAAACTAATGCATTAGCTTATGGCTAATGTATATGAGATGCTAACGGTTAGCATACTCGATAAAAGTTGATATTTAGAGCGAACTTCAGTCCATTTACAAAAGGGTAACATAAGAAGATTTATTTGTTTACAACTGACTATTAAAATATTCAAAGTCTAGTCTAATATTTACGTATAATACCGTGACTTTAACTCATCAATGCCACTTGAACGAAGTAGCTGCACAAAATAAACATTAGGCGTGCGTGTGACAACATGGACCACTAGCAATCACGTGACTTACTCTGCTGCAGCCAGGGGCTTCTCTCGCATACACCTCCTGGATTTAGTGAATGTATGGAGGTTCAATGCATGAGTGTTTTCCCCCTAAGTAATTTAAATACTCGATAATGTCAATTTGCACATCGTTAAAACAGCAATCACAATATTATCGCAGACGATATATATCGCCCACCCCTAACGCACACACACACACACTAATGTGATCTTCAGGTGTGTGTGTGTGTTGGTGTGCGAGGTGCTATGCTTAGTTTTGATTTTTTGGTTTGCTTACTGTTCATCAGAAGACCTGTGTGTGTGTGTGTGTGTGTGTGTGTGTGTGTGTGTGTGTGTGTGTGTGTGTCCTCAGCTGCCTGTAGGGAAACGAAACAGACACACGTCACTAGCACCTCCATCTGTCATTTCCTCGCTCTTGCTTATCACTCTCTCTCTCTATCTATCTCTCTCTCTCTGTCTGCCCCCCCTCTCTATTTCTCTCTCTCTCTCTCTCTCTCTCTCTCTCTCTCTGTCTGTCTGTCGTTTGTCTCCCTCCTGCACAGCTGCACAGCTTACATAACTGATCCAGTCAGAGTGAGGACCCTGTTTCATGCACGCACGCACGCACGCACGCAAGCACACATACACACACACACTGACAGACTCACTTACACTCACAAACACACACGCAGGCAAAAGTAATTGCCTTGTTATAGCATCATAGATGCACTCACTCACACACAGACAAGGTGTGACATATCAGAGAGCAAGAGAGTGCAGAGAGAGTGGAACCGGTCCATAAGGACCAAGGGAGACACACACACACACACATACACACACATACACACACACACACATTGTGTGTTAGCCCTTCCTGTTCTAAGCTTTGTGTGGTTCTGCAAGTTCTCTGCAAGTGTGGGGCGTCGGTTCTCTCTGTGAGGGGTCTAGGGACTGACTTCTGAAAGTTCCTTCTAAGATTCTGTGTGTTGATGGTGAGATCTTCACTGTGTTGGGGGTATATCCTCACTGTGTTAAATTCTTCACTGTGTTGATGGTTCTAGAGAAGTACACCAATTAATCAGTCGGCCGATTAATCGGGACGATTTTTTGTATTTTTTAAGTAAGCGGCATCAGCCGATATCCGAGTATATTAAACCGATTAACAGGCAGGTGCATCTGTGGGCAGCCCAGTGTTGTTCCTGTGGAACATGTGTGACGCACGGAACTCCAGCTTGAACTTTTGGAAAAGTACAACGTTGTTCCTGGCAGAAAATGATAAGGTTTTAACTCTTTATCATCTTATCATTCTTTATCATGCAAATAGAGGGAAATAACGGTCAAATATTGGCCAAAATATCAGCAGCATCTCGGCCATTGGCTGACCCTGATTTCTAAATATCGGCATCGGCCATAGAAAAACCCATATCAGTCGACCTCTAGTTAGATCTTCACTGTGTTGATGGTTAGTTGTTCACTGTGTGGATGGTTAGATCTTCACTGTGTGACAGTGGTGTAATGTAGCTGTGCTTCAGGCCCCCCCCCTCCAACACCACCCCCCACCCCCGCGACACAAACAAACACACACACACCTGCACACAAAATTGTATGTGTGTGATAGAGAACATGATCAGAAAAAGTCATGGACAGTGGCTACCTGACTAATCCTCGCTACCACCTCTGAATTCCCCCAACTTCCAAAACCGAAACGCAGATAACGTATAGCCATAGAACAATTAGCCATCAAGTAAAGCATCAACAAAAACACAGCAACTCATACACGGTGGCGCCTACACAATATATGACCACACAATTGCTTAATTTAGCCTATAACAGTGTGGTGCAGCGGTCAGATAGCCTTCCACAAACAGGTCACAGAAAGTGCACCTCATATGCCCTACTCCAGGGGTATTCAATTAATCTTCAGCGAGGTCCAGTTACGGAAAATTTTCTCAAGCAAAGGTCCGGAGCATCATAATGTTTAACATGCGTGTTTAGGCCATGTATATATATATATATATATATATAAAAATATTGATATCCGAGAACTGCCGACGTAATTTCATCTTAATTACGATGTTTCTCGTTGGACCCGAGTACGGGAGGGGTCCCACGTCGGGGGTGTAGAGATGGGCCCCGGTGCACCGCTCCGCCTGCACCGTCAGTAGTTACGCCACTGCTGTGTGATGGTGAGATCTTCACTGTGTTGATTGTGAGATCTTCACTGTGTGATGGTGAGATCTTCACTGTGTTCATTGTGAGATCTTCACTGTATTCATTGTGAGATCTTCACTGTGTTGGGGGCTATATCCTCACTGCGTTAAATTCTTCACTGTGTTGATGATTCTAGATCTAGATTTAGACCGATTAATCGGGCCGATTTATTGTATTTTTTAAGAGATCGATATCAGCCGATATTTGAGTCAGGCTATATATATATATATATATATATATATATATATATATATATATATATATATATATTAGGATGGATGGATGGAGCCTAGTTGTAGGCCTAGGCCTAATGTTTAATGTGAAATAAAATAAGTAGCCTAAAAGGCAACATTCGAAATGAGGAGAAATAAGGCAAGATAAGAGTAATTGGGGAGAAAAACTGAGTAGCCTTAGCTATTTTTAAGATCTTAACGTGAACTTAAAATAAAATTTGAGCTGAGACAAGGATAGATATTCCACAGCTGTTTCCTTGAACCCATTAATCAGCAAGTTTAATTTATTTTTATTTATTTTTTATGTTGACCCGAAAGCCTGGAAACCCAGGAACATCACGTTGTTGGGCAGTGAATGCATGTAGGCTTAACTAGATTGTGGTGGATCAATCATATTGCCTTCTTAAATCGTAAAATATTCTGTGGTCTCAGTTCACTGTTAAATGGGCCTAGCCTACCCTATGCTTGCTCAAAATATATGCTTTGTCTAGTAGAGGTGCTTCAAATTGGCGCTTTTAAAAATCGCCTGTCTCAGAATATGTAGAAGAGGTCCAGGGCAATTCCGCGCAAAACTGTCACATCCATATTTAGTTGCGTTACGGACGTGACAGTTTTGCATTATATTGCCCCTGTATCGTTATATAAAGCTCTGTTCTCGCTGTCTAGCTTTCTCCTCTTTGAGTAATCGATGATTTGAAAATAACTTAGGCCCTACTTATCATTAACTTAGATATCCATCTGATTGTTTCTCGTCCCGTCCCGTCTCCTCTCCTCGCTCGTTTCAGGCTATCAGTGAGTCTCTTCCCCATAGGCTAGGCTACTTTACTCACTGACTCGACTTTATCAGAATTCACAGATTTCACTGGCTGAGTAGCAGCAAGCGAAATGATGGTTCCTGAAGTAAATGTTGTTATCCTAACCAACAAAACATTTAGCGCAGCTTTGAAATCTTACGTGAAAATTTAAATTAGGCTATTATGGTCCGGGTCCGGATAGGATCACGTCAGGGTCCGGACTCGGACAGCGGTCCGCCATTTGGTGACCCCTGCCCTACTCCATAAAAAAGCAACCTGTAACTCACCCATTAGTTCACTCTACGGGTCTTCTGTTCAGCAAAGTCATTGATGATATATCGTTGAAACCCAACTGCCTGGCTCTGCTGTTCTCTATGGAGAGTATGGCCAATCCACGCAATCATTCTTGTCCTATGCTAGCCTACTCCACATACACAAATGGGCCACCATGACTAACAGTTATAGGGCACGAGAGTAGTATAAATAGCTGTCAATCCCCAAAAAAAGAAATGTTGCGAGAAAAAAATATTGATATCCGAGAACTGCCGACGTAATTTCATCTTAATTACGATGTTTCTCGTTGGACCCGAGTACGGGAGGGGTCCCACGTCGGGGGTGTAGAGATGGGCCCCGGTGCACCGCTCCGCCTGCACCGTCAGTAGTTACGCCACTGCTGTGTGATGGTGAGATCTTCACTGTGTTGATTGTGAGATCTTCACTGTGTTGATTGTGAGATCTTCACTGTGTGATGGTGAGATCTTCACTGTGTTCATTGTGAGATCTTCACTGTATTCATTGTGAGATCTTCACTGTGTTGGGGGCTATATCCTCACTGCGTTAAATTCTTCACTGTGTTGATGATTCTAGATCTAGATTTAGACCGATTAATCGGGCCGATTTATTGTATTTTTTAAGAGATCGATATCAGCCGATATTTGAGTCAGGCTATATATATATATATATATATATATATATATATATATATATATATATATATATATATATATATATATATATATATATATATATATATTAGGATGGATGGATGGAGCCTAGTTGTAGGCCTAGGCCTAATGTTTAATGTGAAATAAAATAAGTAGCCTAAAAGGCAACATTCGAAATGAGGAGAAATAAGGCAAGATAAGAGTAATTGGGGAGAAAAACTGAGTAGCCTTAGCTATTTTTAAGATCTTAACGTGAACTTAAAATAAAATTTGAGCTGAGACAAGGATAGATATTCCACAGCTGTTTCCTTGAACCCATTAATCAGCAAGTTTAATTTATTTTTATTTATTTTTTATGTTGACCCGAAAGCCTGGAAACCCAGGAACATCACGTTGTTGGGCAGTGAATGCATGTAGGCTTAACTAGATTGTGGTGGATCAATCATATTGCCTTCTTAAATCGTAAAATATTCTGTGGTCTCAGTTCACTGTTAAATGGGCCTAGCCTACCCTATGCTTGCTCAAAATATATGCTTTGTCTAGTAGAGGTGCTTCAAATTGGCGCTTTTAAAAATCGCCTGTCTCAGAATATGTAGAAGAGGTCCAGGGCAATTCCGCGCAAAACTGTCACATCCATATTTAGTTGCGTTACGGACGTGACAGTTTTGCATTATATTGCCCCTGTATCGTTATATAAAGCTCTGTTCTCGCTGTCTAGCTTTCTCCTCTTTGAGTAATCGATGATTTGAAAATAACTTAGGCCCTACTTATCATTAACTTAGATATCCATCTGATTGTTTCTCGTCCCGTCCCGTCTCCTCTCCTCGCTCGTTTCAGGCTATCAGTGAGTCTCTTCCCCATAGGCTAGGCTACTTTACTCACTGACTCGACTTTATCAGAATTCACAGATTTCACTGGCTGAGTAGCAGCAAGCGAAATGATGGTTCCTGAAGTAAATGTTGTTATCCTAACCAACAAAACATTTAGCGCAGCTTTGAAATCTTACGTGAAAATTTAAATTAGGCTATTATGGTCCGGGTCCGGATAGGATCACGTCAGGGTCCGGACTCGGACAGCGGTCCGCCATTTGGTGACCCCTGCCCTACTCCATAAAAAAGCAACCTGTAACTCACCCATTAGTTCACTCTACGGGTCTTCTGTTCAGCAAAGTCATTGATGATATATCGTTGAAACCCAACTGCCTGGCTCTGCTGTTCTCTATGGAGAGTATGGCCAATCCACGCAATCATTCTTGTCCTATGCTAGCCTACTCCACATACACAAATGGGCCACCATGACTAACAGTTATAGGGCACGAGAGTAGTATAAATAGCTGTCAATCCCCAAAAAAAGAAATGTTGCGAGAAAAAAATATTGATATCCGAGAACTGCCGACGTAATTTCATCTTAATTACGATGTTTCTCATTGGACCCGAGTGCGGGAGGGGTCCCCCGTCGGGGGTGTAGAGATGGGCCCCCCTCCGTGCCTGGGCCCCGGTGCACCGCTCCGCCTGCACCGTCAGTAGTTACGCCACTGCTGTGTGATGGTGAGATCTTCACTGTGTTGATTGTGAGATCTTCACTGTGTGATGGTGAGATCTTCACTGTGTTGATTGTGAGATCTTCACTGTGTGATGGTGAGATCTTCACTGTGTTGATTGTGAGATCTTCACTGTGTTGATTGTGAGATCTTCACTGTGTGATGGTGAGATCTTCACTGTGTGATGGTGAGATCTTCACTGTGTTGATTGTGAGATCTTCACTGTGTTGATTGTGAGATCTTCACTGTGTTGATGGTGAGATCTTCACTGTGTTGATGGTGAGATCTTCACTGTGTTGATGGTGAGATCTTCACTGTGTTGATGGTGAGATCTTCACTGTGTTGATTGTGAGATCTTCACTGTGTTGATGGTGAGATCTTCACTGTGTTGATGGTGAGATCTTCACTGTGTGATGGTGAGATCTTCACTGTGTGATGGTTAGATCTTCACTGTGTTCATTGTGAGATCTTCACTGTGTTGGGGGCTATATCCTCACTGCGTTAAATTCTTCACTGTGTTGATGATTCTAGATCTAGATTTAGACCGATTAATCAGGCCGATTTATTGTATTTTTTAAGAGATCGATATCAGCCGATATTTGAGTATAATAAACCGATTAACAGGTAGGTGCATCTGTAGGCAGCCCAGTGTTGTTCCCATGGAAAACGTGTGACGCACGTTTCCCCTTGTGTCAATTAAATTACCAGCTGGAACTTTTGGAAGAGTACAACGTTGTTCCTGGCAGAAAACGGAAAGGTTTTAACTCTTATCATCGTATCCTTCTTTATTATGCAAATAGAGGGAAATAACGGCCAAATATTGGGCAAAAAAATGTCTAAATATCGGCATTGTAAATGTCGGCATCGGCCATCAAAATATCGGCATCGGCCATCGAAAAACCCATATTGTCGACCTCTAGTTAGATCTTTACTGTGTCATGGTTAGATCTTCACTGTGTTCATGGTGAGATCCTCACTGTGTTGATGGTAAAATCTTCACTGTGTTCAGGGCTATATCCTCACATTGTTTTACATATTTACTGTTTTGATGGTAAAATCTTCGCTGTGTTGAGATGGATACTCTTGAATATCACGTTCCACTGTTGGGCCTCTACTAGTCATTTGTCTGGGAGTTTTGACATTATTACTGTCATGTTCTTGGGGATTCTAATATTGTTCTAGATGTAAGCGCAGTGGGAGAGTGATGGCCAGTAGCGTGACCCCTTGAGAAGAGTGTTGGCCAATGGCATAACTCCTGGGGAAGAGTGATGGCCAATGGCGTAACTCAGAAGGAAAAGTGATAGCCAATGGCATGACTCCTGGGGAAGAGTGATAGCCAATGGAATGACTCCTGGGGAAGAGTGATAGCCAGTGGCATGACTCAGAAGGAAAAGTGATAGCCAATGGCATGACTCCTGGGGAAGAGTGATAGCCAATGGCGTGACTTCTTGGGAAGAGTGATAGCCAATGGCATGACTCCTGGGGAAGAGTGATAGCCAATGGCGTGACTCCTGGGGAAGAGTGATAGCCAATGGTGTGACTCCTGTGGAAGAGTAATAACCAAGGACAGGGGGCATTACATAATGTTCCCTCTCATCAAGATAATCTCCATGCCCAGAACATTGCAAAGCCCAAGCACTTAGTGTGTGTGAGTGTGTGTGTGTCAAAGGAAACAGAACTGCAGGACAGCCCCCACCTCTCTACCCACTGCTGTGTGTATCTGTATGTGGTGTGTGTGAGTGTGTGTGTGTGTTTGTGTGTGTGCGTACATGTGTGAGCGTGTGTGTGTACATGTTTGAGTGTGCGTGCGTACGTGTGTGCGTGTTGTATAAGTGCATTCCTGGCGCAGCACGCCTCAGGAAACAGAGACCAGGAATCTCACAGAACAGCTCAAGGAGACTCCCGTCTCCCGGCAACTCATCTACATGATCAGTATCAGGGACTGTGTGTGTGTGTGTGTGTGTGTGTGTGTGTGTGTGTGTGTGTGTGTGTGTGTGTGTGTGTGTGTTACTAAAAAGAGAGGGTGTGGGTATGTTATTAAGAGAGCACGAGTCTTTGTGTTTGCGAGAAAGGGAGCGGTGTGTATGTCTGTAGAAGAGAGGATGTGTGTATTTGTCTACAGTTTTCTGTGTTGGGCGTGTGTTTGTCTTTAAAAAGCAGAGAGTGTTTGTTTTCTGTGTGTATGAGGGGGATTTTGTGTGTGTGTGTGTGTGTGTGTGTGTGTGTGTGTGTGTCTCTGTCTGTCTCGGACTGCCCTCTCAGCCAGAGCTGACTTCCTGTCCTCACATTCCACATCTCTCTCTCACCCGGCGTGTCTGAGCAACCAGTGGAGAGAGGGAAGGGAGGGAGAGAGAGAGAAGAGAGGGAGAATGAGGGAAGAGAAGAGAGGAGAGGGCAGGGGAGGGGGGAAAGGGGGAGAGAGAGAGAGAGAGAGAGAGAGAGAGAGGGAGAGAGAGGGAGAGAGAGGGAGAGAGAGGGAGAGAGAGGGAGAGGGAGGGAGAGGGAGGGAGGGAGGGAGAAGAGAGGGAGAATGAGGGAAGAGAAGAGAGGAGAGGGCAGGGGAGGAAAGAAGGGGGGAGAGAGAGAGAGAGAGAGATGAAAGGGGAGGCTAGATCGAAGGAGAGAGGTTGGGGGGAGGAAGAATGGTAGAGATAGAAGGAGTGAAATGAGAGAGGGGGGGGGGGGGGGGCGAACAGTCTATAAGGACCAAGGGGGAGACACACACACACTCACAGGGTTATGTCCTTGTCTCCAATGTGACTTGTCAAGAGTCATGTCTTCACCCACAGGAGTCATTTTCTGTCTGTCACTTTTACACACACACACACACTTAAGAAACCACACACACACATTTAAGAAACTTGTCAATTCACATCTGCCCTACAGTGATATGCTCCACAGTAGAGTGGGACCTGGTGTTTATCTGCTCATAAGACACACACATACACATGAGGTATTGACAGTGTGTGTGTGTGTGTTGTGTGTGTGATTTTACATGCTGATGTGGGTCCAGATGTCCAGTCTGCCTCCAGACCCACTTCAGTGCATAGCATCAGATTTAACTTCTCTCCTCTTCTCCTCTCCTCTCCTCTCCTCTACTCTCCTCTGCAGGTTAATGGCTGCCTGCTTGACCCCCTACCTCCCGTCGTCATCCGTAAGTCCAGCACCTCATCGCCTAGCAACATGATGGAGATGTCTATTGATGAGGGCATCGAGACAGAGGAGCCGGACACAGAAGAGGACCCTGCCCACGTCTTCAGCACCTTTCAGACGGCTCGCTTTGGACAGCGGAGACACACCCTCTCAGAGGTCACCAACCCACCAGGAGCACTCATGACAAGTGCAGGTAAGCTCACACACACATACATACACACACACATAAACACACACACACACACGCACACACACACACATAATGTGCATAAGTCTGTGTGTGTGTGTGTGTGTGTGTGTGTGTGTGTGTCCAGGGAAGCTGTTAATTATGGGCCAGAACCAGTTGCTTGGAAGTGTGGACTCGGAGTATAACATGAGCTCTTATACATTGTGTGTGTGTGTGTGTGTGTGTGTGTGTGTGTGTGTGTGTCTGTGTCCAGGTAAGCTGTTCAGTATGGGCCAGAACCCATCGCTGGGCAGTGTGGATTCGGAGTATGACATGGGCTCCGTGCACAGTGACTTGGGCCTGCTGGAAGACGCACCCCCTCTGTCAGAGGCGGGGCTGGCCAACGCGTCAGTCACACGGATGACCCAGCCCTTCCTCGCTGGCCGCCCTGCCAATCCCACGATGCAGGCACTCAGCTCACA
>NC_055973.1:19471769-19526769 GCF_018492685.1 Alosa sapidissima
GCAAACACCATTCAGTTCGACATCCACCTTTACATTTACCCTCCCCACGTTGACCACACATAAGCTAACTTGCTGTAGAGATTAAAAACTGAAAAGATTTATTGATCAATGCTGTGTCTGTCTGACTGACTGTGGTTGTATGTGTGTTGTTTTCTTACTGGGACATCAGAAGACTCATTTTAGATGTGCTCTTTCCCTGATTCCCACATTTCCCACCATGCTGTCTGAAAGTGTGCTATGGTCGTAATGACATTTCTTGCCTGCAGATCTTAAGAAGGCGGGATTAGTGTTAACCCACTTACCATATGGCTAAAAGCATGAGCTGACATTTTTTTTTATCCTTCTGTGCGCAGAGCAGAAGATGACCCAGTTTCCTGCTGCTCAGTAAAGGCACAAGGAACCGCTAGAATGGGTGTCAGAACTGCAGGAGCATTCATAATATGCTGTCTTTCAGTACCTCTGGTGCAATTATAATGTCTCTGTGTCAGTACTGTAGAAGCTTGTGTCGGTACTGAACGACCATTGTCTCTGTCTATTGCAGGGGCCCGTTATATATCTGTCAGTACTGTAGAAGCTGTTATGATGTCTGTCTGTACTGCAGGAGCTATTCAAATTAGTCTCTCAGAACTATAGAAGCTGTTATAATGCATCTCTCAGTACTGTAAGAGCTGTTGTAGTGTCTGTGTGTCAGTACTGTAAGAGCTGTTATGTCTGTCGTTCAGAAGTGTTGGTCCAGTTATAATATGTCTGTCGAGAGTAGCTGTTGTAATGTGTCTGTGTTGTAGGACCTGTTATAATGCCTCTGTCAGTACTGCAGGAGCCGTTATAATGCGTCTGTCAGTACTGTAGGACCTGTAATAAGGAGTACTTTAGGAGCTGCTATGTTTGTGTCTTAGTAGTGCTGGTCCAGTTATGTGTCTGTCAATAGGTTGCTTGTTATATGTTGTGTGTGTGGACCCCAGGAAGAGTAGCTGATGTTTTCTGCATCAGCTAATGGGGATCCAAATAAAATAGAAATAGAAAATAGAATAGGAGCTATTATAATGTGTTTGTGCTAGGAACCGTTATAAATAATGCATAAAAGCAGAAAACTGCAATGTGATATAGACAGGTGGTGCAGTATAAACCAGTATAAGACATATAGTGCAGTGTAGACAGTAGTACTCACACACACAAGCAGAGTCCTCCATTGCTGGCAGTGTTTACCGAAATGAAATGAGGCTTGTTGGGCCACTCTGTGGTCCTGCGCGGTAATGTAAGCAGCGGACGTGGAGAGGTCCAGCTACACTGCGCGCCGCATGACTGACCATGTTGTTTACAGGAAACCGGACAGAACCAGGCAGATGCTGGACTGTTTGTGGTGTAACAGAGAGTCAACAACCCCTCACAGCATTTCCGCTCAGAAATGGTACAACATCAAAGTCAAAGTCAAAGTCAGCTTTATTGTCAATTTCTTCACATGTCCCCAACATGACGGGTGTCAGTGAAAGCATCTATTATGTGAACCCTAAAACAGGTCGCAGAAGCACCCATGCGAGGTTGGTATGAATGCTCATTATGTGGATTCCATGCAAGGGTCCTGGTTTATTATTAGTGTGGATGACCGTCCTCTGGAATGATTGTCAGCATTACAGCGGTTGGCCTCCTGCACAAACTCATTAGCAATGGCCTACAAACTGAAAGCAAGAGCCAGACAAACAAATGAGCAAATAGAAAAGAAAACATCATAATCATTACATGAGTATGGAACCCCAGAGGTGTCATTGCGAGATATTTTGTCTAGGCCTATATCCAGAGAACATGCAATCATTTTACTAGGCTAAATTGTGCTCTCATTTTAATTCTGTGAAATGAGCGCACTATTAAAATGAGTGCACAGTAAAATGAGCACACTATACTAAATTGTGCACACAATCTAATTGTAAAATGAGACCACAGAAAGTGATTGATTTTATGTTCATCACAGTTCTGGGGCCTCATTTATAAAGCGTTCTTACGCACAGATTTGATCTTAGACCGTGCGTACGCTCAAATCCATGCCAACGCTCAGATTTATAAAAACCTTGACGTGGAAAAGTGCTTATCTCCACGTCAGGTTCAAACTTGACGTACGACCATTTCCTTGTGGTAATGCCGGGGTACTGCAAGTAATCTGAGGTCCAAGTGCGATCAAAATTCCAAGACCAACGATCTCATGTCTCTTTTCCATATGCATGATCAATATCAGAAGATTTTTAAAGACGTTTTTGGACGCAGCTTAATGTTTCATGGTTTAGCATAAAACTGCTAATGAGAACTATAGCCCACTTAAGGAAGTGAAAAAACGTATAGCTTACTTATTTCATAATATCTAAAAAATACACCAAGACCTACGATAGAATGATTGAAACATTCTTACAGGTGATCTAGTATATAGTGTTCTCACCAATCTAATATTGACCATAAAATGTCCAATTGCCCTCGTTTAGGAGAGGAAAAGTACATTTGTGCCAGGGATGTAGTGGTAAAATTTAAAATAAGAGCTGGGTGAACTATGAATTAAGCAATCTCGGTGAGGTGGACTGCGCCATGCGGTATCGGATTTTTTAAAAAGGCATTCAGAACATGTTTGATAATGGTGGAGGTTATTGTACAGTATTGGGAATATAGGATTGGATAATACAGTTTTGAATGTTAAAAGTGAATAAACTCTTTTGAGAGGTGGATAAACTCTAATAAGAGGTGGGTAGGCCTAAACTCTATTTCTGAGGTGGATAAACTGCGTTTACTCGCGTTTAGCCTCCACTACATCCTAATTTGCGCTCATAGGCCTATTCCCAGCTTCGTAACAGAAAGGTAATATTTGAATGTAAGCTATACAATGTAGGCTATAGATATTCTATATCATATATAGCCTACACAACCAAGGGACGGAAGTTATATTCTGAAAGCAAGGCATCTTCATATTTAGTGTTGCGTCGGAGTTGCTAGGCTAGGCAATCAAGGACATGGGTAGATAGATGGAGGAGAAATCAAAAATAATAAATAAAAAGTTCTATGGAGATGTGCAAAAGTACACCACCCTTCCAGATGTGCCCATTATAAATCACAAATGAACGTCAACTTGTGCGCAGCAGGATGGTTTTAGGTCTCCGCCTTGTAAACACCCCCTCATCAATATCATTAGCATATGTTTTAATGAAATCAATGGCCTAAAAGCTGTAGCCTATGTAAAATTATATATTGAAAACATTAGTATAGGCCTAGCCTATGCCATCTGTTGTTAACTAGCCTATATGCGTCAGTTCGAATAGCTTAACTAATTATGTTTTTTTCCCAGCAAAGCTTTCTGGAAAGAGATCTTATGCATCCATGTCCATTGTCCTCTGCTCGCTTTCATTCCTTTTGCTTGCAGTAATGTAAATAATCAACATTTAGTATGTTTAGGCCTACTTTGTAGGAAAAAAATGGGTAGGCCTAGCTTATGAAGGAAAGACCTCTAGGCCTACAGCATAATCCTGTACGTTATGGTACAGTAGGCTACTGTACGTTTCCAATATGACCCAGGGTAATATGCTGATTTAGCCTACAAAACAGAGGACTAAATCAGTGTTTTTCAACCACTGTGCCGGGGCACACTGGTGTGTCGTGAGAGATCATCAGGTGTGCCGCAGAAAATTACCCAAATGTCACTCACTGGTCCAGAAAAGCAACTGTTGCATCAAAGAATTTATAACCACATGCTCTTATGATTGCACTATTTGTGCTATGCAAGCATTGTACAACGGGGCCCCATATCCAGTATTCACAGAATCATCACATATCCAGTTCATAACAACAATTAAATTAGATATAGTCACCTACAAATGAAACAGAGGGCGCTTGTTTTATTGAGCAGGTCTTGCATATCTGTGTATTATTTTAAGGCTATGGTATGTTTATTTTTTCTTCACACAGGATGTTAGTGTGCCGTGGGACATTTTAAGTGTCAAAAGTGTGCCGTGGAAAAAAAAAAAAACACAAAAAAGGTTGAAAAACACTGGACTAAATTATAAGCGTGATATGTCATGTAGGCTTAATGTTTCTTTTAGGATGGGCTATGTTTTTGCTGAAAAAGTAGCCTAGTTCGCCGGTCATTATTCATTCATTCTGCATATCTTTGCTATTGTTTTCTTTCAATAATGTCCAATGGCTTAAACATTGTCCTTTATTGTTTGCTTTAGGCCTACCTTTATATTTTAGCCTACATTATTCAACTCACGTATTGTCATCTGATCTTGGGCACTGCCAGTCAAAAAAAGCAAACAGGTGTGCGCTCTGCACCTCTACGCAACTCCGACGCAACACTAAATATGAAGATGCCCTGCTTTCAGAGGATAACTTCCGTCCCTTGGTTGTGTACATGGGCGGATTATGAACTTTTGGGCCCCTGGGCCCAGATGTATTATGGGCCCCCCACTAATTGTCGTATATGTGGGAGGGGGGGTTTGGGGGTCCTCCCCCAGACATTTTTTAATTTGTTTGATGTGATTTCCTGTATTCTGGTGCATTTTGGGGATTGCCAATACTAAATTCAATCAGATTCATAGCCTACATCCTGATTTGTTGATATTGAGGCAATGATTCCATGGAAAGGCTTGGGCTTCAGGGCCCCCTGACCCCTTGGGCCCCTGGGCCTGGGCCCGGTAGGCCCGTGCAGTAATCCATCCCTGGTTGTGTAGGCTATATATGATATAAAATATCTATAGCTTACTTTGTATAGCTTACATTCAAATATTACCTTTCTGTTACGAAGCTGGGAATAGGCCTATGAGTGCAAATTAGGATGTAGTGGAGGCTAAACGCGAGTAAACACAGTTTATCCACCTCTGAAATTTCAGAAATAGAGTTTTATTAGAGTTTATCCACCTCTCAAAAGAGTTTATTCACTTTTAACATTCAAAACTGTATTATCCAATACTATCCTATATTCCCAATACTGCACAATAACCTCCACCATTATTAAACATGTTCGAATGCCTTTTTTAAAAATCCGATACCGCATGGCGCAGTCCACCTCACCGAGATTGCAGAATTCACTATTCACCCACCTCTTATTTTACCACTAGGCTACATCCCTGGCACGAACGTAGCCTACTTTTCCTCTCCTAAACGAGGGCAATTGGACATTTTATGGTCAATATTAGGTTGGTGAGAACACCGGTAAGAATGTTTCAGTCATTCTATCGTAGGTCTTGGTGTTTTTTTTATATATATATATATATATATAGATATTATGAAATAAGTAAGCTATACGTTTTTTCACTTTCTTAAGTGGGCTATAGTTCTCATTAGCAGTTTTATGCCAAACCATGAAACTTTAAGCTGCGTCCAAAAACGTCTTTAAAAATCTTCTGATATTGATCATGCACTGAACTGGTCTTTAGCAAGGTGCATATGGAGCACAGCTGAAGACGCACTGTCAGGAGATGTAAGCAGCAACTCCTCTGCAGGTCCTTAAGTTTTTTAGTCATTCGAACATTATTGGGGTAAGTGTTGCTTTTTTCAGGCTATGTTTTCGATGGTAACCCATTGTCAGTCATTAGAGAAAGTAATTAACTGTGTATAACTGTTTTGTCTTTGACTATGACACCACGGTGAAGTTAGTTTTACTTTGCCAATGAGTTCAAATAATAGACGAGTGCAGATGCGTGTAGGCTATACTCTGCTAAGTTTTAGTAAAGCAAGGTTTAGTGGAATACCTGTGGGCCAACTGGGCCACTGATTATATCAAAATACCGATGCGCTGTTTGAAGTTGCGCTGCTTGCTGTTAAAGGGAATGACGGATGTCATTTTCATTGGATTAAAGGATGTCACGCCCAAACCACACCCAAGACTGATTAAGAAACATAAGACCAACCTTTTTTGCTCTAGGCGCCGACGTTTGATAACAAAACCACCCTCATTGTGGACTGGACAAACCCCAAAATTTGTTTAAGCTATTCGCCAGTCATGGATTATTAAAATTTAAAATGTTCAAAATATTTTTTTTCCAAATGTTTGAATCGTGTATGTGTTTATCAGTTCCAAAGTTTAATAAATTAGACACTGATGGCACAGTGCTCTATTTTAAGTCTTTTTTTCTCAACTAAAAATGCTTTGCGCTGGTTAGGGGGTAATTGGCTGGAGAAATTTTTTTCACAGGGGGTACATCACTGAAAAAAGGTTGAGAACCACTGTATTAGATCATGTGGAAGGTCATGTTCTTAAGCCATGACCTTCCACAAGGTCCATCAATAAAATATATTACCATAACAGGTAACTTAGAGGGTTCCCCTTCACACAGACAGACTCAGTGTACCGTTTTAGTTAGTTAGACTGGCTGGGCTTCACCTCTGAAACCAAACACACAAGAGCCTGGGAGGACTTAAAGTCCTTGATTGTCTTTTGGTTTGTTTGTATTTTTCATTTTTGTTCTTCCCACACCTGTCTTGATGTCCTTGGCTGACCTGAACACTGCATTTTCGTCAGGATTCAGGAACAGTTGAAATAGAAATAGAGTCAAAACAGAGAAGACCTGGTCTACGGACATTCATTCTCTCCTAAATTAGCCATGTCTCCACACCCTGAGCCACAGGAAAACCCTCCTTCACATCACCTCAAGCACCAGCACTTAGCCCAGGTTGGCTGTAGGTTAAAGGTGAGGCCGGAAACCCATCGACGATAGCCCTGAGGAATACCTCCCGGGGTGCCGGAAGTGATAGTGGGGAAGCGATTAGCCGTTCAGTATTGTATTGTATTGTATTACATACATACACACACACACACACATACATACTCTTTTGATCCCGTGAGGGAAATTTGGTCTCTGCATTTACCCCAATCCGCGAATTAGTGAAACACACTTAGCACACAGTGAGGTGAAGCACACACTAATCCTGATGCAGTGAGCTGCCTGCTACAGCGGCGCTGAGGGAGCAGTGAGAGGTTAGGTGCCTTGCTCAAGGGCACTTCAGCCGTTCCTACTGGTCAGGGTACAAAGCGGCAAACCTCCGGTTACAAGTCCAAAGCGCTAACCAGTATTCCACGTCTGCCCCCTGGCCCGGCTTTGGCCCGACAGTGGGGAAGCGACTGCTGTGTTCCACTACAGCAAGTTGGGATCAGATAGATCTTCACGAGCCGTTCAAAGAGCTTATGGTCATGAGATGTTGACTTGGAGTGCTATAACACATAGATCTTCTTATTTTTGTCTTGGTGTGCAATCATCTTAAAGGTTAAAAAGAGATGGATTGCTGTCTTAAGTTTTTCTGCTTAGGGGCTGTGGTCCAAGGGTATGAAGTGTTTTGTATGGTTGCAATTTTTAATAGTGTGTTTGGATTGGTGGATATAAACAGGGCCATTAAACCGAATAAATATTTTTTTTTTTTATCTCAATCTCACCGTTACACAACCGTGATCTATGGCAGGAGGTATTTTCTGGTTCACCCTGTGAGGCAAGAGATGTCTGAAGGCCAGTTTGCTTGTGAAAAGTGAAAGTTGGCGTAATCACAGGCTGACATCTATGTTGAAAGTCAACTTTCGTCACTGAGGACATGGAGCTGGCGTTACATAAGGACTGCTCTAGCCCCAACCACACACCCACCCCCCCAGACCGACAGGCGTGATCGAGGAATCTGCCTTCTCAGGTGACGAGGGACGTTAGCGTAAACCTCTTGTACATCGACACTACACACATATATATACCCTAGTGCTCTACAGGCAGCTCATCAGTTTGGCTCCACATGCCAAGAGTTATTTATACTTCTGCTACAGCGCAGCTGCCATTGCGTAATGCCGAAACACGAGCAGAGCAGGAACATCTGAAAACAATCAAGCTCAACCCTCTGACCCCTCAGGGCCCGGCCGGACAGGAAACAGGCTCGCCGATCAGTGACAGCGCGCACACACACACACACACACACTTGATGGTCACGGTCATGGGTTTCTCTCGTGTGTGTTTGAAGTTGAGCAGGAAATGTATGGCATACATGTCATCATGGGACTGGCCCCAACATACACACACACACTTCCACCTCAACATAATTTACACACACACTTCCACCTCAACATAATTTACACACACAAGCACATAACCAACCTCCGCCTCCACAAATCCAACTCACACACACAAACGGTCACTCTCTTTCGGTCACACACACACACACACAATATCCATACAACTCCCACACACAAATACAAACCTCCAACTCAAACACCACATAGACTTACTAAAACAAAAAATAAAAATAAATAAATAAATAAAAAAATAAAAAAACACACCTCCCATACACACATACACCTCCCCCTTAATACAACTCCCACACTCACTCAAACTCTTACACACACGTACACAAACAGTCCCTCTCAGGGTGGCAACGCTGTCAGCTTAACACCAATAACCCTGCTATCTTGCCTCCATGGTCCACCTATGACCTAACCTCGTACAGCACCAGTCTACCAGTCTTAGAAATACAAACCACAAGACAGACGAAACTCTTTTTGTGAGTTTTTATTCAGTTTTCCATACAGTGTTGGCTGTAGTCATCTATAACGGTACAAACAATACAATCCCCATGAATCCACACACCCCGCTACCAGAGGGAATATGAGGCCCCTAAGACAAGGGATTGTGGGATAGGTACATGAACAGCTCATTGTACAATCAGGAAGTGACATCACTCCCACAACCCTCTTTAAAAATACTGCCTTCCCAGAATCCCTTGCTTCTGCCCATCCTTCTGGTACCCAAACCCGCCTCAGACGTGCGATTGTCTCCCGTATGGATAAAGCAATCACACAAAAATAACAAAACAGGACAAATACTGTCATCAAATCACTTAAAAACAAATTAAAAAACAAAAAAAAGTTCTTCTTAATTGGCACAAAGATTAAGATTGAAACTGAAACACCAAGCGTCTCCGGAATTTTTTTCAAAGCAGAAAAAAAAAAAAAAATAAGAGCCAGTATATATACACAACTGTACTCAACACTCCAAGAAGCATGGAGTGTGTGTGTGTGTGTGTGTGTGGGGGGGGTCTATGCCGACAAATACTCATCTGAGAGATGGTCCCTTACATCAGGGGGAAAGCGAGGGAAGCGGGGGGGGGGGAGACAGATGGGAGGAGCAGAAAACCGTCTGCGTGGCGTAGCGGCCAACGCCTCTGGAAGCCAGGACGCCGAACACACACACACTCAGGCGCTCACAAACATACACACACAGAAAGCATCTGCTGCTGACACACAAGTGGAGACAGCCAGAGGAAGCAGCCTAGGCACACACACTTACACAGAGCGAGCCGTAATGTGGACAAGACAGGCATCATCTGCTGTCTAGAGTAGCATCTGAAGCAGCACCCTTCAGAAGCACCAAATAACCATTAGACAAACTCACACTCATCACAAACTCACACACACTTTTACACACTCATCATACCAGATTTAGAGCTGACGGGTGCTTCACATTATATACATACACACACACACACATTCTCTGTGCTCTGCAGCGGCCCATGCAGGTCAGGAAGGGACACTAGAGCTGCTGGACAGGTGCTTCTCAGGTGACACAAATCACCAGCAACCAGACCAGAGGGGAGCGGAGCGAAAGGTAGCGATGGTCAGCACAGGAAAATTAGCAGAGGAAGAAACGGAACCAAAACTAGATAGACAGATCTGGGAGCGCTCAACAAGATCAATAAATAGACGCAACAGGTGTGTGTTGTTCCGTTGCGCTTGACTGCTGGGGAACGCCGAGGAAGCTTCAGGCCAGGGAGAGGACTGTAGGGGAAAAAGACACGAGAGTTAGAGAGCCCACACAGACACACACACACACACACACACCCAGTGACTGGAGAGAAGCAGAGGGGCCTCACCGCTGATGGCTTCCAGGGCAAAGTACTTGACATCCATGTCCTGATCTGTGGCCAACTTCTCCAGTACTGGCTTCACCTCCGCCTGGAGAGAACTGAGACACACACACGGGTCAGAGAGAGACAGACACACACACACACATACATATATATAGATAGATACTAAAACTGTACCGTTAATGTGGCCCAAAATATGTGATGCATACTGCACTACACTGTACTGTGGGCACACTGAAACATTGTATTTTTAGTGTGAGTGTACATACTTGCTGTCCAGGACAGGTCCGATCTTCTGCAGGCATTTGGCCACGTTGAAGCGCACATTGGCCACCTGGTCGTTGGCCATCTTCAGCACAACGGGGAGCATGTGCTTTGTGGTGATGTCCTGCCCACACACCTCAGACAGCGCCTACAGAGACAAGGCCAATAAGGGGAAAGACAGAGAGAGGGAGGAAAGAGGGAACAGAGAGGGGGAGAGGAAGGGATAGAAGGAGGAGGGGTAGGAGGGGAGTAGAGGGGGGGGCAGGGAGAGGAGGGGAGGAGAGGGGGGCAGGGAGAGGAGGGGAGGAGAGGGGGGCAGGAGGAGAGATGGGGGGTGGGCGGTAGAGGAGGAGGAGAGGGGGGGGGGGGGGAGGGATGGGGGGGTGCAGGAGGAGGAGGGGAGGAGAGAGGAAAGAGAGAGGAGGTGGGGGGGAGCAGAGTTTGATCACCAGTTGTACTTGCCTCTCACACACACAGCCTCTCTGGGGACTCTGTGTGTGTCCAGAGATGAGAGAGTGTGATGCTTGAGCAGTGAGGTCATTGCTGAAGGGCTCAGGCTGCTGGAACTGCCCCAGTGGTAGCACTGCCGTTTACACTACAGTACCAAGAGCTCTCCCCCCACACACACACACACACAGACGTGGGTGAGCTCATGCACTTACCCTGAGCCCAAGTATTTGATACTAATCAGTGTTGGAATATGACAAGAACAAAATTACATGTCCACTTCAATCCATTAGCATTGCTATGAAGATCACTCTAATGGAGCGGTCATTGTTTGTAGTGGAGGATTAGGACTCTTAAAGTGTGTGTGTGTGTGAGAGAGTGTGAGTGAGTGAATGAGTGAGACCAAGACTTACATTGACACAGAAGAGTGTGGACATGCGGTAGGTGTGTGTGTGTGTTTGTGTGAGAGAGTGTGAGTGAGAGCGAGACTTACATTGACACAGAACAGCGTGGTCATGCGGTGCAAGTAGTTTGGGTCGTTGGCCATGCCCAGCACTTTGGGCACGATAGTGTTCTGTGCCCACTCAGGGCCAAACTTCTCCACCAGCTTCTTCAGGTTGTTGGTGGCAGCCTCCCGGATGGCATACACTACAGACAGGACAGACAAATAGAGAGCACGTTGCGCGCGCGCACGCACACACACACACACACACACACACACAGAACACAGAGTTATTGGTTGCAGCCTCCCAGATGGCATACACTAGACGGAGACACACACACTGAAACTGTTTTCAGACATAAAAAGAAAACAACTCAACTCTACAAGCTATGTGTGAGCAAAAGGTCCAGTGTTTTGACTAGGAATCAACTGCATCTGACGCTACCAACCTTCTAGTACCAATCTCGAGTGCCATACAAGTGAACATGCACTACCTGTCAAAAGTTTGGACACTTAGAAATTTCCATTCCACTCCATTATAGACTGAATACCAGCAGAGATCATTTGCATTGTTTTTTTTAGTCGGGGTAGCAGTTTTTAGATTACATTATGTGCTTACATAATTGCAATCCAATGTTTTATCAGTTAGCCTTTTAAAATGATATGAGATTAGTAAACAGAATGTGCCTTTGCAACATTGGATGAATGGTTGCTGATAATGGGCAATGTAGATATTGCATTAAAGATCAGCCGCTTCTTTCTACAACAGTCGAGAACCCTTTGCAATTATGTAAGCACATAATGTATTCTGTCTATAATGGAGTGGAATGGAAATGTCTAAGTGTCTACAAACTTTTAACTGGTAGTGTACATGTGAACAGTAAGGTTAAGGAATGGGTGAGATTCACACCTAGTGAGGGACCATGTTGAGGTTTCTTTAATGCTAAAATCATTAACAGATATCACTTAAATGTCAGAGCAATGCGGAATTGACATTTTACATCCAAGACAACATAAAAAAACAACAACAACGGAATGGAAAGATGGACACACTGGAAAGACGAGTATATTCGTCAAACGCCATAGTCATGTGGCAAATCCATGGGCATACAGCCAAAAGTCTTTGTGCACGGAGAGCAAGTGTTTAGCAACTTGGTGTTAAGTGCCTTGTTCAAGGGCACAACGGAGCAGCCTGGCTTCCGCCGTCTACGAACTTCCGCTCAATTTCATTTCACTTCAGTATTGAGACTGGCACAGATGAGCCCTCTTAGGATTTCTTGTGTAGAAATCTACCGAGAGCCACCAAATTTAGCAGCGAACAGAGGGCGTACACATGCATGATCTTTGATGACACATGCATTATCTTTGAATTTGTCCCCAAAGCAAACCGCCTGAAATACATCAAGGTGGGGAGCGAAAAGGGTTTATAAATGAAATTTTTGAGCAAATTTAAGGCACAAAATAAAGTTGCCGTGAGAGTTGTCAGTGTGTACATTGGATTTAGGCAACCATTACATGATTTCTATGTTTTGCTTTTTTTAGTTTACTAACAGGAGTGTGAAGAACAAAGTCACAGTCAAGCTGCCTATGGATTTGGCAAGCTTAACTTTACATATTATAACCTCAACTAAACAAGAGTCATACCTTAATTTTTATCAATTGAAATACGAACATATTCCCTACAACGAAGATGAGATAATTGGCTGCCTTATCCCAGAGAGGGTTAAACCTTACACTAGGGTATTGGGAGCGAATTATGCTGGTAATGTATGTAGTTTCGGCCAGTGCTATATGTGGTAAACAAACTAAATGACCGCAGTTGCACATATTGTGGGTCATACCCCACCTCCAGCCATCTTAACCCTGTCACCATCCCTCACTTAAACCACCTGGGGTATTTACTGCATGTGTGAACAACTCCCACCCCTGCAATGTCAACTTGTGAGCCTCATATGTGAACACTTGTAAAAAACTATGCAATTAGGAATGCATTAAAGAAGGTAGTCATGTGTGAAAATGGAGAACACATCACACACAAACAGAGTACATACACTACACAGAGTGGTAGAGGCAGGACATGTGTGATGAACCCTCTGCTTTCTCTCCATCAAACACACACAGATAATGGGGGATGGCTCAAAGATCAAACGCCCTGTGATCAGGCTCTTAGAAAGAGGACTATGGTGATGTAATGGGCTTTCTGCCTGACATATTTTTCTGACATGGGTTGTGTAACACACACACACACACACACAGAGCCCCCTGTGGCTGCAGCTAAATGAAATTGAGATTATGATGAAGCAGGGCAGTGTAGAGGGCTAAGCTGGTTATTGGGGTGCTGGAGGATCGGCAGCGCGCACACACACACACACACACCAGACCAGCTCTGCTATTGGGGCCTGCAAACAAAGGATCAGCCACAGCTCCAGGTCCATCAACACATCAGGAGCAACAATCAACAATGCAGGTTGCAGTGTGTGTGTGTCTCTTACATCACTGCTTCTACACACAAATGAGGATGACCAGCCAGGTCTATCAACACACCACCAGCATATGAACAGTGCATGTGTGTGTGTGGGCGTGTGTGTGCTGAAGGATGCACATTGAGAGCTGTATGTGTGTGTGTGTGTACAGTGAGAACTGTGTGTGTGTGTGTGTGAGTGTGTGCTGGAGGATGCACAGTGAGAGCTGTGTGTGTGTGCGCATGTGAGTGTGTACAGTGAGAGCTGTGTGTGTGTGTGTGTGTACAGTGAGAGTTGTGCGTGTGTGCATGTGTGTGTGTGTGTGTGTGTGTTGGGGGGGGGGGGGTCCTTTGGGGTGTCCAATGAGAGCTGTGTGTGTGTGTGTGTGTGTGTGTTATGTAAGGAATCTGTGGTGTGGTAAGTGCAGGGTGTGCAGGCACATTCCAATGATGTAAGTCATCAGCTGGACTCATTGTCCATGACAGGAGGGAGGGAGAAAGAGTCTGTGCGTGTTAGACACACACACAGATCAAATGACAGAAAGCTCTGTGTTTGTGTGTGTGTGTGTGTAGTTTAATCGGTGGTTTGTTAGGTGCCAGGGGTCAGTGTGTTGGAGACACACACACACACACACACACACACACACACACAGCAGGCTTAGGCAGCCGGCAGCAGCGGTGGATTTTTACCGTGGCATCGGCCATCGGTGCCCCTTAGGTTGTGACGCCCCTTTAAAAATCACAAGTTCACAGGCCACTGTGGCCTTGGTGCCCTGCATGACTGCCCCCCCTCTCCATATTCTGCTTAGTATCCAACTGATGCAGCGATTTTAATTTGTAGCCTATGCCCTTCTCCTGTCAAAATAATCGTAGTATCAGAACTATGGCATGATTCTAGAGCATTTCACAGCACAATCTATTTAGTCTTTGATGTGAAGGTGAAAGTGAGTGCGTGCAGCAAGACCAACATTATGCTGCCAATACCCAAATGTCAGCAGCCATTGATCAATTACTGTTTCTATACGTTTCTGCAGTGAACTAATTTTATATTTTCTGTCACTTGAAAACATGTTGATACCATTAGCTAAAATTTATCCGATTCTCTAGCATTAATCGAGGAGGAATTCATTGAACACTACCCTGGTGTAGCCTCAATGCTATGATGAGACACCCTTGCCTAACGTTACAATTAAAACCAAATTAGAGTTTGCCGACAGGATATTTTTAATGTCAGTAGCACTATACATATTAGTGATTAAGATAGGGTTGGGTTAGGACTTACCATGGTCAACGAGCCAAGCCATGCAGAGGGAGTTGAGCTTCTCGTCAAAGAACTCCACGCCCTGAGAGTAAGAGAGGACAGCATCAGCCATCTGACTGACACACACACACACACACACACACACACACACACACACTCACAGCACTACCCATAGCATACTAAAGAGAACCCCTTCATTACAGAAGGTTCTTAGCCTTCAGCCTTAGGGCTGTTTCATAGGCACAAACTACGCGACCATGACCTCATCAAGCTACACATCAAGGGTTTGGTGCATCCTTGCGTAGCAACATGCGCTTCTTTTTGTAACACGATGCAAGCGCAAGTGCCATGTCATGCATTTCCAATGGAGGGGTGCATAGCTTGCGTAGAGCTTGTGTTGCGTTGTCAATTTTGTCCACGTAGCTTGCACAGACTATGAACTGGCCCTTTGAATCCTCCTTAGAGGAGAACCTGCCCTGTGAGAGTTCTAACACATGATCTAAAATTACATCCCAATTAGCCACGGCCTGGCCTGCGACTGGCTCAGAGGCATTCCGCCCGCCGCCACTGCCGCCATCTTGCCCTGTGCTGCGAGCATCACCTTACATAACGGTGGCTCTGCGGTGCAGTGATGAACAAAGCCCTGTCTGTGTGTGCGCCCCAATGCCTGCGTGAATGAGGGACTGTTTTGTGTCTAGTCATTGTCCCCATTCTGGGTCTACTTTCCAATAAAAAGTCATTCTTTACACACACACACACACACACACACACACACACACACACTGTATTTCAGTAATAAACTTGAGATCATGTGACTGTAGCAGTAGACTGTGCTGTTCTCCCTTCAGTGTGGTCCTGCATGAGCACGCGCGCACACACACACGCACACACACACAGCTGTAATCACCATCTGAGAGAGAGAGAGAGAAAGAGAGAGAAAGAAAGAAAGAGAGAGAGAGTAAGAGTGCCCTTAATCAGGCCACTACTGATTATTTCAGTGCCATCAGTATACGTGTGACTGTGTGTGGGGTCTCAACATGAGCCCTGCACAGCCCTCCGTGTGCACGTGTGTGCATGTATGTGTGTGTGTGTATAATATATGTGTGTGTGCGCATATGTGTGCGTGTGTATATGCGTGTGTGCGTACGCGTGTGCCTGTGTGTGTGTGTATGTATGTATATGTGTATGTGTTCTCACCAGTTGTCCTGCCAGGAGGGGCATGTACTCGATGATTGCGAGGCGCACCCTCCACTTGGCGTCCTCGGCCAGCTCCACGATGGCGGGCAACAGGGACTGGGAAAGCTGGCGGATGCCAATCACCTCATTCACACAGTCCAGGTTGGAGATGATGTTCAGGCGCACCTCAGGGCACTGAGTGAGTGATGGAGAGAGCGAGCGAGATGAGTACATAGACAATAAGAGGATGTGGAGTATAAGATAGTATATAAAGAGTATAGGACAGTATGTGAGTATGTGTGGAATATGTGTGGTATGGGAGTGTATGTGTGGAAAATGTGTGAAGTATAGGAGAGAGTATGTGTGGAGTATGGGAGAGTATAGGAGAGTATGTGTGGAGTATAGGAGTATATGTGGAGTAGGGGAGAGTATGTGTGTGGAGTATGGGAGAGTATAGGAGTATATGTGGAGTAGGGGAGAGTATGTGTGTGGAGTATAGGAGTATATGTGGAGTAGGGGAGAGTATGTGTGTGGAGTATAGGAGAGTATGTGTGTGGAGTATGGGAGAGTATGGGGAAAGTATGTGTGGAGTATGAGTGAGGTATGGGAGAGTATGTGTGGAGTACGGGAGAGTATGTGTGGAGTACAATAATTTCCTGTGTATTAGCCACATTGTGTATAAACCGCAGGACAGGGTTTCATGCAAGGGAGGAAAAAAAAAAAAAAAAAAAACATAATACCATATTAACTGGCCCCCTGTATTAAAAGAAAATTCCGGTATTTCAGCACAAATGGGTTAAGGGTTGTTTTAGGACATGTTTGAGTAGCCTACTACAATATACCTGTTGGCAGCCACTCTGAGTAGTCAAAGGCGATTTGAAACGAGTCAAAAAAGTTGAGACAGGACCAATCGTCAAAATTTCGGTATCCACCACTCTAGTTCATCCAAAACAAACCAGAAAAGGGACTCAACGTGCTAAAAACCAGAATTTTCCTTTAACCTCATAGCTGAAGAAATGTTGCAAAATCAATGTATAAACCGAGGCTTACAGTTAGGAAAACACGGTATGGAAATATGTTATTTATGGGAGTCATTACATTGTATTAGTGGTGTGTAGGTCTAATTGAGCGTCTGTCACTAAGACGTCAGAGAGAGAGGAAAGCTTAGAGTTTTACAGTCTCACAGCTACTGATATGTGTGGATGCAATTCATGATGTTTTCTATGTAAATAGTTAAAGGTGCTCTAAGTGATGTTGGGTAACGTCACTTCTGTTGACGTTCAAACAAAACAGAGCGCTAGCTTGCTACTCCCTCCCCCTCGTGCAACTGAAACTCTACTAAACGAGCATTGAATTCCATTTGTGGTTGTTCGTTTGCAGAATTAACTTGAATACAATAGTTTTTAACAATTAGCACAGTGTGGTTATGATGCTAACCAGTTTTAAGCACAATTTAGTACAACCTGGAAAATCATTGTGTGCTGGTCAATGTTGATATTGTGGTGGACCACCACAAATAAGTCGATGTACGGGAAACACTGGACCATAGACAGACATACATAGACAACATTGGCAGTCCCCTAGAAGACCCTGGCGGAGAGACAATTCATCAGTTCAACAGTTCATCTGGCTTTGTGTCCCTATTCAGAGAACAGAACCTCAACTGCTCTCCATTGTCTGCAGCCGCCAACTGGCCCCGGCCAACTCACTCACTACATGCCCTATGTAGAGCGACATTTCTCTCTCTCTCTCTCTATGCCCTATTTAGAGAGCTACATTTCTCTCTCTCCCTCTGCCCCATGTAGAGAGCTACATTTCTCTCTCTCCCTCTCTATGCCCCATGTAGAGAGCTACATTTCTCTCTCTCTATGCCCCATGTAGAGAGCTACATTTCTCTCTCTCTATGCCCCATGTAGAGAGCTACATTTCTCTCTCTCTCCCCCTCTCTCTCTCTCTGCCCCATGTAGAGCTCTCTCTCCCCCTCTCTCTGCCCCATGTAGATCTCTCTCTCTCTCTCCCCCTCTCTCTGCCCCATGTAGATCTCTCTCTCTCTCTCTCTCTCTCTCTCTCTCTCTCTAAAACACAGATACAATATCTGTTTAAAAAATACAAATAAAATAATAATAATAAATAATAATAACAACAAAATAATAATTAAAAAGAGAAAATAATAAATGAAATGTATAATGATACAGTATTACTATATACTGTATATTTATCAATGTGCTATCATGGGTATTGGTTATTGATATAAAGCAAAGCATGTCACAATATGGGTCACTCACTTCCTCGATTTATGACATGTTAACAGGTACTGCGCAGCGAGTTTTACACAACTTGTATGCTCTCCCAACAAGTATGGGAGCTTGTCTTCATTTTCTAATAGTTCAAACTGAGGTATAATTTGGCTGAATTGAAAGAAATATTGGTTCCTGATTGTGCTGAATTTACTGCATTCAGTGAGGAAGTGTTTCTCATCTTCTACTACTCCCTCACTGCACTGCAAACACAGCCTTTCCTCCCTAGGAAGCCAGGTTTGCCTGTGTCTTCCCATTTCTAAGGCCAGAGAGTGTTCACTTAATCTATAGAATGTTAGTAATTTTCTTTGTTTGTACTCGGTAATTTCTTTTAGATAAGATGCAAATTCATAATTGTTTTTGATTTTTTGGACACATTTCAATTTGTTGGATTGTTCAATATTGTTTAGCCAATATTTGTAATATTCTTCTTTTGTTAATTTTTCAATATGTTTTAACTTTGCCTGAGACATGTCAGGTGTATTCAAATTCAAATTGTGTTTTGATATAAGATAATCAAAAGGATCTCTCTCTGGGTGGGTTCTCCTCTGTAGAAGGGCACTGTGATTATATTCCTCTGGTTTTGAGGACAGTACATGGTGATAAAATTTGCATGCTCTTTTTTGAATATCAACTAATAGTGGATATCTTCCAAGTTCTGCTCTGCATGCAATATTTGTTGCATTCCTGTGTACCCCCAAGATGTTCTTACAGAATTCCAGGTGTAGTGTTTCTGCTGGGCTTTTGTCCCATTGCTTATAATTATCTTGATGTTTTATGCCCCAAATTTCACTGCCATATAAGATAATGGGCTTGCTAACCGAATCAAAAATCTTTTGCCACAATTTGATAGGGGTGTTGTATTGGTATAGAGATTTTCTTATGCAATAATATGTTCTCCGTGCTTTGTCAACCAGGTCTTTTATAGCCAGATTAAAATTGCCCGTGGAGGAAATATTTAGGCCCAAATAGTTATAGCTTGTCACTTGGGAAAGTCTGCTTTCACCAAGGGTGAAATTATATTTATTGTCTGTTGAACGTGTCTTTTTTTTTAAAATATCATTATTTTAGTTTTTTCTTTATTTATAGGGAAGGTTCCAAATTTCAGAGTAATTTTCCAGGATTAACAGACTCTCTTTTAGCCCCTCCTCAGTTGGGGACAGAAGTAGGAGGTCATCCGCAAACAGGAGACATTTAATGTCTCTACCCCCAATTGTGACTCCTGATAGTTTGGATTTAGCCATGTCTGATGTTAGATCATTGATGTATAAATTGAAGAGTATAGGACTAAGACTACAACCTTGCCGAACACCTTTGGCTTGTTTAAAGTATGACGTTCTTTTATCATCGATTTTGACACAACATCTGTTGTATTTGTGTGTGTGTGTGTGTAATATATATATATATATATATATATATATATATATATAAATAAATAATTTTATAAAGGTCATAGAGTCTCCCCCCTATCCCATTTTCTATCAGTTTAAGTAAGAGTCCATCATGCCAGACTGAATCGAAGGCCTTCTTGAAGTCTACAAAGCATCCAAAAAGTTTTCCTCTGTTGGTGTTCTGTACATATTTTTCAATTAATGTCTAATGTATATATGTGGTCAGTTGTTCTGTGTTTTGGCATTAACCCGATCTGATTGTTACTTAGAACCCTATTTTCCTGTAAGAATTCTACCATTCTGTTATTTATGATGCTACAGAAAAGCTTTCCTAAGTTGCTGCTTACAGCAATGCCTCTGTAGTTGTTTGGATCTAGTTTATCTCCGTTTTTGTAGATTGGTACGATTTGATTTTCTTTCCATGGCCGTGGGAAATGACCAACAGCTAGAACTAGATTGAAAAGTTTGAGAATGGCTTGTTTCAGTATTGGGCTGCTGTACTTAATCATTTCATTATGTATCCCATCGCACCCACATGCCTTTTTGTTTTTTAGGGTTTTTATTTTTTCGTTTAGTTCAGCTAGTGATAAAGGGGTGTCTAGATTGTTCAATTCATTTTTTACTTTTGATTCCAATTCTTGTAATTTATCAGTCAATTATGTTTGGAGTGGATTTAGTTTATCTTCACTGTAGAGTTGCCCAAAATGGTCTGTCCAGATGTTAGATGTCATCACATAGGGGGATCTGTTTAGTGTTTTTGGTGGTCTCAAGTTTGTTCCATAACTCCCAAAATGAATTTTAATCGACAGCATCTTCTATATCTTGTAGCTTTTTATTCATGTACGTGCCTTTTTTCTGTCTTAGTAATGATTTGTATTTGGTAAGAGTTTGTTGGTATAGTAACTGTGTGCTTATATTTGTTTGTTCCCTATGTTTCTTATTTGATAGTGTTCTTAACTGTTTCCTTAATGTTTCACATTCGGTAACACTTTATTTTAATGTGTCGCTGTTACAGTGTAACTACCTAATTAGGTACAGTGGTACAACCTGTGTAACAACATGTACTATCAGGTACTATCATTGTACTTGCATTATGTATTTGTGGGTACCTACATATAGTTGTTACATTGTAATACTGAGTGCTTTTACAAAACTTTGCCAATTTGTCTAAATTTTCATCAGAGGCAAAGAGCTGACCTGAGACCTGCTGGATGGGGTAAATCTGGTCATGATAGATTTGATACACAAATCATTCTACTTATTGTTTTCACTGAGATCTGTGGCCATCACACCAAACTGACATTGGAATTAAAGACATGTGAAAATATATTATTGACGGAATGTTTTACAACCCTGTCTGTCAAAACGACGGACAATGAGAACGTCTAGCACAACCTCAAAAAAGTGTCAAAAGCGCAACCTCTGAAAATGAGTGTTGTTTGAAACAGCAGATGATTAATGTTAATAAAATGGTGTTTAATAAATTAAGTGTTCAGAACTTACATGGTGGACCAGAATGAGTTAATTAAGTGATGCAAGTTACTGGTTATTATGCTGTTTATTATGTAGAATGGGAAAAAACAAGAACTTGAATTTGGGACACTGGTGGTTAAGTCCGGGACAGTGCCAAGTAGAATGCACCTGATTAAGTGCTCTCTAAATTAGGCTATTATAGACAGTGTACTAAACGCTACTACAGTTAGTCATCTCATTCCAAGATTATTTGTAAGTGAGGAATAATTTGTAAGTAAACAAATTATCCCTCACACTCAATTTTTCCATAAAAACATTTGCCGTTTGGGTTTGTGCGCTCACAAGGTTCGCGAAAAGTATAGGCTACAGGCTAAAACACTCAAGGTTAGAGCCTGAAGCATGCAAAGAAAAGTAGTGTGGGACCACTTCATCAAAAAGAATGACACAGATGTAAGTTGCCACTGGTGTGATACAGTTCTTAAATACAGTAGTAGCACATCATCTATGATGAATCACCTGCAAACGTGACACCCGCAAGCCTCTTCGAGTGAGAAAGGTAGCCAAAGCCAGTCATCTATGCTAGCTGGTAGGAAATGTGACGAACAGCGCACAGATTATTACCCAAAAGATATGCGGAATGATTGCAAAATACATGTTGCCCCTTGACTGGTGAGGGCTTTCTAGAGCTTATGCAATTAATTAAAGAAAATAGTTGTTTTGTCCGTTATTAGAAGGCACACAGTGAGTTAGACCTGCCTTGGCCAATGCATCTTTTACGCATTCTGAAGGTGCCCGTTTTATCCATTCGTTTTATCGTGTTGCAGTCTATTAGGCAACATTCCACATAAGATGGGCTTAGATTTGGAAATACATTACATCTACATTTCAGGAAGGATCATCAATGGCAACAGATAAAGTGATGATAATCATCTTTTATTTATCATTGTTAGCACTACCTCAAACTAAAGTGGCGTCTCTTCGGAGCTGTCATTTTCTTAAATGAGCCGCGGCAATGTTTCAAATGAGCTTCTACCGCTAGACAAATGCCTTTATTTTCAACGCGTTCACCTTGTACCCAAACCATTTCAAAACTAAGGAGCCATTTGTCCTCTGATTACATACAAGCGTTTGCGGGACTCATTGTTCGCACTGTCGGGGATTTAAAAAAAAGTGACGTGAGTGGAAGGGCGCCGGGGCAATGTGTGTGTGAGCGGGAGGCAGAGCGATGCGACAGACTTGCGAAATTGCAGGCGCGGCTCGAATGTTTGTTATTTCAAATAGTGTAGCATATTCTAAACTAATCAGTTAACCGGTTTCAACCGGCTAATGAGGCTCAGTGGTCGATCAAGAACATTTTTAATTTTCGCCATCCCTAGTGTGAGGTGTGTGTGCGTGTTTGGTGCCCATGTGGTATGTATATGGTGTGTGTGTGTGGTGCGTGTGTGGTATGTGTGTATGGTGTGTGGTGAGCGTGTGTGTGTGTGTGTGGTGCGTGTGTGGTGCGTGTGTGGTATGTGTGTATGGTGCGTGTGTGATGCGTGTAGCAACATCTGGCCCTCACCTCGTCCTTGAGCTGGGCCAGGAACAGGGGCAGCAGGTGCTCCACGGTGTTGTCCTTCCCAAGGATGGTGGACAGGCCCATGATGACTGATGCCAATGCTGACTTTACATGTTGGTTGGTGTCCGACACCAGCTCCTGCAGTTGACACACACACACACACACACACAGATCAGAGGGACACGGACACACACACACTCAGAGAAGGACAGACAGAGACACACACACACACACTTGTCCTTATTTATGTAAATGAATGTTTGTACATGCTTTGACAACACAAAAACACCCTAAAGCAGATAGAGGAGGAAGCCCGACTTTCTAGTCAGTCAATAAATCAAACACACACACACACACACTCTACTTGTAACTTTACCCAAGAAATTTACCCAAAAATGGCCAAACCTAAAACCCATGGTAGTATTTACATGTCGGCAGAGTAACGGAATGTTCCCAAACTCTTACAGGATTCCCATGGGTACAGACACCCTCAAGAGTGTGAGCGTGAGGCTACGTGTACACAAAACCAATGGGTGCATTTTCTCTTACCGCTTTCACACCTTTAACGATACCGGTAACGAAAAAACGTGCGTGCACACACAGAGGTGAAAGCGGCTAAAAGTGCTGTAGAGCATGTCAGACCTGGCAGAGGCTTCACATTTAATTCGCGTAGAAGACAAAACTTTGTTGAAATAGTTTGTTAAGCAGTCGCATGAAATAAGGAGACTACAGACAGTTCGGTTTTCTATTAAGTTCATTTTCAAGGTATGTGACTGCGATGTGGAATTTCAAATGCTTACGTATTGCATTAGGTATTAGCACCACTGGAGAAAACATTACGTCATAGGTAGTAGTAAGCTAATGTTTAACTAAGTTAAGCTAACGGTGTGCTTCTACCTTAGCCACAAAAGGCTGATACATTGTGCACATAAATCATAACAGGGGAAAGAAAAACACATTTTAATATGATAAACAAATGGTTTAGTTTGTTCTGACAAGCAGCGCGTCAGGTTGAGTGCGGTGGCTGAGTTGAGGGGTGGGGCTATGTCGTCATAAAATTGCCGGTGTGACGTCTACACGGCAAAAGTTAGCCGGCGGTTTAAAAAACAATCCCACTTAAAAAAACGGTTACAAAAACTACCGGTTACAGCCTCCTAAAATGGCGGCGTCATCTACACAGAAGGCCTAACCGATAACATAAATTCACTGGTTTAAAAAAAAACAAAAAAAAGGTGTGTGTGAGTGTGTGTCTCCACGGGTGGGGGGGGGGGGGTTGGGGTGGCAAGCTGACTAAGTGTGTGTGTATAATGGGATTGCGCTGTGAGCAGTCACGACCCATTTTGTTTACATGGTAAATTGGCACCTGTGAAGTGGTGGTGTTAATGACTACCTTACATAAGCGCACCCACAGACCCCAAACAGCATTTACACACAGAACGCCTCCAAGGCAAGTGCCCTCCATGCGACCTTCGACCCAGTGCAGAGCTGCGGGGACAGGAGATGACACATATTGTCTGTTTGGGTTGGGTGCTTATGCAAGGACTGATGTGTGCAATTCGTTTGCGCATTCGCCTGGCAAATGTTTGTTTATCTAAGAGGATGTGGGTCACGTGTGAGCAGGAGCTGCTGATGAATCTAAAGCGCACAGAGAGCCGTTAATGCACCTGATTACCTCTGTGTGGGGCTGATGAAAGTGGTCACTCTGGAAGCCTCTCATTACACATGGAGGACGCATGCATGTGCGCGCACACACACACACACACACACACACAGGGATGGAGGTCTGGGCCATCACCAACCCCATCTTCTAAAACACACACAGAGTCTCCATCTCCACCCTGGAGGAGCAGCAACAGCCTCAGGGCAACAGCCTCAGGGTGAATGACACAGGGGTAACAGCACCCCTGTAGACTGGGGGTCAACACACACACACACACACACACACACACACACACCGTACCTTCACACAGGGCAGAATGTGAGTCATGATGATGGTCTCCCTGCCGTCCTCAGGCAAATTCTCACAGAACTCTGAGGAAAGAAAACACACACATCAACAACATGCATGCACACACGCACACGCGCGCACACACACACACACACACACACACACACACACACACACACACACGTTCCCTCAGCTGCCTGATGGCATGGAAGGGCAGGGCTCACCTTTGACTTTGTTGGCTGCAGCTGCACGGACCTCTGCCTCACAGTCCTTCAGAAGGTTCTGGAAAGCGGGGACCAGGTCATTCTTAGTGATCTCTGGCCCGACTGCCTTTTGCAACTGGAAGAAAGCATAAACAAAACAATTACCCAACATTGCACAGCATCTCTAGAGTGACTGGAGAAGTGTGGACAGAGTGCTATGAATCACTGTATGGCTATGAAGCTTAAGAGAGTGATCGAGACACTTGTCACAGTGACCTTTGACCCTAATCACCAGCTGATCCATTCTCCAGTCCCAAAGTTCACCTACAAAAAAAGCTACCATCTTTGCCCATAAGGAGATGCGGTATCTTGAGATTTTTCCTATGGGAAAATAACATGGGGATTCGGAATTATCAAACCTCTTAAACTCACCTCTTAAACCAAAGATTAAGTAAATTTTAGTAAATTTTAAACTGCTACAACAAAATTCTCGGAAATTCCCTGACTTTCCATGTCTGAAATAAGACTTTATCAAAATACCATGATATGTCTGGTGAGAACCCGGAGTACATCCGACTGGTGCTGGCCCTTCATATATTTCTTCTGGCAGCAAAGTGTCACTTTTACATAAACCTGTTTACTACTATAAAAGTTTATCAAAAGCATCAGAAGTAAACTAAAATGACTCAGAAAACCTGACCGGCCAACCACATTGCCAGTCAGGCTTTTTTAATTGCCCCAGGCCACCGCTTACGTTTAACCCCGCCAGAAGAGACCCCCACAGCAGCTAGGGAACCACCACTACTGGGGCTAAAACTGCACCAGGTCAGACCAGACATCAGCCTGGCCGCGTCACACAGAGGTGACTTCAGTGTGCGCTGCGTGTTCCACTGACCTCGGAGAACTTGTCGGCCACCATGTAGCGCACCCTCCAGGACTTGTCCTCGGCCGCCTGGCGCAGGGTGGGCATGACCAGCGACTCCAGCTCCTCTTGGGGCAGCAGCTGGGCGATGCTCACGCACGCCTCCACCGCCAGCAGACGCACAGAGTCCTGAAAGAGAAGGCAGCTCGGTCAAGCAGTCAGCAGACAAAAAAAAAATAAAAAAAACAAAAAAAAATTAAAAAACATTTTTAAAAAAAACACAACCGCTCCCACTTGCAGGTTGGGGCCCTGGATGGCAGGCTCCACTGCTGGGGTGTGTGTGTATGTGTTCTGCTGAGTCGATAGGGCTGCTGTTTACGTCACAAGACGACGGGAGACAGAAAAACAACTCAAAGATGGTTTTGTTTGATTAAAATGGTGTCAAAATATAATTAAAAACTGACCCCAAGAGCTAAAGTACTCAGTCCTGCCAACTGACAGAGTACTGGTGTTTAATCAGAGAGAATCCTTTCGATTCCATATAAATATTAGTTTTAGACTAAAAGCCACCCCACTCAAAAATTTTTTGTATTCCCCTTTGCATTCCAGGGGACAAGAGGACAACAACCAAAAAATGTCCATAAAAAGGCTCCAAACTCAGCTAATGACATCTTTGTTTCTCCAGCTAGTCTTTGTAAGGAGTGGATAGAAAAACCATTAGGACACCATCACTGGCCCAGAAGCTAGGGTCAGCAAGACAATGTAGTAGTGTAAACTGTTTAGTCTTGGGTTGACGTAGCAGTACACAAAGATCATTCGGAGTGGGACATTGCTCATCTCCAAAGGTCACTGGTGTGGACTGGTGGTGATGGATTCCCCCAGAACAGCGGATGGGAAACAGGCATTAAGGATTAGTGTGAGGCGCGCGCGCGTGTGTGCGTGTGTCTCCTAGGACTGCGTATTTGCAGGAATATGACTATAGGGATGCATATCACAATGCAGGGGTTACAAGTCAAAACATTGTGATAGGATTGTAATTCCTAGCTGATGTCAGACGCGAGAATTTTAGTGTTTGCCATTTTGGGAGTCAACTAAGCATATTGTAACTTAACGAACTTGGTTAGTGTCCAAGCTTAGAGGGCTCAATTAACTTTTGTTAAAGTCTTCAAGTCTTAGTTTTTCAACCGATTTCCTTTTAATATGCCGTATAGCCAACGTGGTGCACATAGGTGTCTCATTCCATTCAGAGTAGCCTAGTATAAAATCTAATTTAGCATTAGATAAGGCAATTGCAGCAGCAATTTCATCACTAGGCTACCACCATTTTTTTAAGTGTAGTCTCAATATACAGTGACAGAAAGCCTGTCAAACAACGTGCTTAAAATGCCCCCCATTGCCCCCCCATGTTAGAGTGTCCTGTCATTTTCAATCAAACATCAGAATGTTGTCTTCCTGGCAGGAGGTGTACAAGCCTATGTTTAATTTGCCAAATGAAAGTCAAAGTGGAAGTCCAAATAAAGAAAATGTTGCTATTGCTACGATATAAGCTATTTCTGTTACAAGAAATTTCGACTTTAGCCTAACAGACAACAGCGTAAGTGTTTCAAGGAATCACTTGGTTAATGCATATTGCCTAAGCTATGCTAGCATAATTAAACTATAGGCTACTATATTAAGTAAATGTAAAGACACAAAATAGCCTAATGACAGAAATTTAAGATCAAATTAAGGGTGGTCCCTATGTTGTTTCCATGGATGGTTACAGGAATCCAAGTCATTTGTTGTTTTAAATATTGTTGCTTCTAGCCCATATTATATCCAGTATTAAAGAAGCCCTGTACAGGTCTGGTTATTCCTTCGCTAGTTTTGGGTTTTCGCTGGATTTGGGCTCGCATTTTTCACGACATAGCTCCCCCTGCAGCTTCGGTAGCAAGTGACTGCTACGCGAAACCACCACTAGCTAGCCATCAAGAAACCAGGCTTAACATATACAGGGCTCACAATAAAACGGTCGAGCAAACACATTGCTCAAGAGACCATCAAACTACATTACAAAAACGAAGTTCACCCAAGGGTAGGCTACTTACAATTTCAAGCTTCTTTAAGTTTCACTTAAGAGTGCTCACACCAGGCTATGCATTGGTGATGGCACCAAATTAAGAAGTAGAATTTCCTGATTGGGGAAACTTTTTTCCTAGTTGATATAGACGGTTCACTCAATTTAAAGGCAATTAATGACAACAACTGGATAACAATAGCATAGTGAGCTAAGTTAGGCTAGGCTACTATGAACCCTAGTGCTAGTTAAAAAGTCAGTTTATGATAGTAGCTTAGTCAACACGTTGTCATTTTTGCCAAATGAAAAAAATAGTTATGCAGATTTCACTTGAAAATCAGATCAAATTAAGTGTTATTCCTGTAGGCTATTGCCGGTCATCTTCAATAATGTGGTTATGTAGTCTGAGGAGCAGTAGGCCTATCACTATTTATGACTGAGTAGACTATGTTAGTCCAGCCAGAAAATAGTCTTCAAACTCTTAAGCTTTAATGGTCATGCGTGTATCAAGACGTGGTGTTAACTAAAAAGTTAGTGTCTTGAGGTCTAGGATGTCGATCACCTTGCACCAGTTTATTTAAAATACTCAATGAAGCTTGGATTTAATCGCCATTAGACTTCGCAATTTTTTGACTCCCAAAATGGCAGCGTTAATATCTCTATTATGGTTATGGGAACAATAAGGAAGTGTGACATATGCCGGAATCCTCAATAAATAAAGACACCACCATGTGAATAAAATGTAGATAAAAAAGGTTTACTTCATGTAAACACATTAAGTACCTCAAAATATGAAGCGGTGTGGTGTCTCATATAGACTATGCATTTTATAACTATTGCTTTAAAATCAATATTGTGTATCGCACTATTGTGTGAAAATCTATACAGTATTGCAAAATAAAATATTGTAATAGCCAAGGGTACCGACTCTTTCTAATGTGTACCTGCTCATCAGAGGCCAGTGCAGTGAAGAGGGAGATGATGTCACTCTTGACGTACTCCAGCTCCAGAACCTTGGCAAACTCTCCCAGCTTGGAGGCAGCTGCCCGCCTCACCATCGGGGTGTCATCAGAGCACAGGGTGCGGAAATGCCTGAGAGTGAGAGAGATACACACACCGCAAGGGACCAGATTAAACCAGCACCAGGGACCAAAACACTAAGCAGCAGAGAGCAGCTCGGGAGAACACTAGAGAGCAGTGTGGGGAATTAGAGAAGCCACAAGGGATCAAATCTACACACACTCAGAAGAGAGCTACTGGCACACACGCCACGCACACACAGCAAGACCAGCACAAACCAAAGTTAAAGGGGAATTCCACATAGAATTATATTTATAATTATACTAATTCCACATAGAATTATATTTTCCACATAGATCTCCGTTTATCTAGGTACTGTCTACTGGTGCATGATGTTAAAGAGGCCACCAGAGTGTAGCACTGTAGCTGCCTAAGAGGACTACAGGGTGGGGGTCCTCATTGCCTAAGATGGCTACAGAGTGGGGGTGCTCACTGCCTCAGAAGGCTACATGGAGAGGGTGTGGATGGGGGTACTCACTGCCTGAGAAGGCTACATGTAGAGGGTGTGGGTACTCACTGCCTGATCTCAGCCTTGACAGTGCTGGAGACGCGGGGGTAGCAGACGCTGAAGAGGCCGCAGGCGGAGGTGCGGGAGGTGAACCAGTCTCCGCTGGCCAGGCGCTTCACCAGGGGCTCAAAGTGCACCTCCAGGTCCACAGGCGAGTGCTCCTGGGAGATCTTACGCAGTGACTCCACTGCCTTGTCCCGCACCACAGTCTCCTCCACAGTGGCCAGGCTCTCCAGTGGGGGCTGGGGGGGGGGGGGGGATCTCAGTTAGTGCTAACAGGCGACATACATACTCAACAGGTTCTCAGTCAGGGATGGGCTGGGTGCAATTCGCCTGAGGCAAATGACTTAATCCTGACAGGTATGATGGGAGATGGACAGAAATGTGAATATGCTGCACGTGAGAGCATTCCACTGCCCTAAGATGGCCCCATAAGCATTTTATTTACAATAGACATAAGGGATCAACAAATTATTTTTACTTTTCAAATGATGATTAAATGGAAGTTGTTAGAACATAAAGATTGTACTCAAACCAAACCTTGCGAGTAGTCTCTAAGGAAAACCAGTGTATGTATGATAAAGAGTGCTGCTGTGCATATCTAGTGTAGGGTCTGAGAGGAAAGCCAGTGCATGCGAGTCGGCTTGATGCTGTGCATGTATGTGGGGTCTTACCAGGAGGCAGTGGACGTATTCAGGGCCTCCCACAAGCATGGTGAAGTTGCCCAGCTGCTCAGCCAAAGCCAGCAGGACCTCATCCTCATCGTAGATGGTGTCTGGAACCAGCACAAAAGAAGAAGCATGAGGCCACAGCCGGGTGTTAATTATTCTACCCCTCCAAGAACCAGTCCCATGGCTTACCAGTGAGGAAGGGAAGGAGTTCTGTGCGAGTCCTCTCCACTCCTAACGCCAACGCGATGGTGGACAGCTTCTTAATGCTGTTCAGCCGCAACTGCAAAGAAAGGGCGGTAGTTATCAATAAAAAAATTCTGGGGACATCTGCACCTGATTGACAGTAAAGAACCTTGCTAACATCACACTGTTTGTCAACACACATGTCTTGCGGGTGGGCGAGGCTTGACTATGGCGTGTGACCATAGCTATAGGCCACACAAACGTTTTAAACTTAACATCTTAAGGTCAACTTGAAAGAAAACAACGGTTGCCATTTATGTGGCGTCATCCAAGAAAAGACAGGCCCCACCTTGACGCACCCTCCTGTCAAGCTACGGTTAACGTTAGCCAGCTTAACGTTACGCTAGCAGTGCTACTGTCTACAAACACTGAGAGCCAAACAGCGAATGCTATGTGCTAACCAAACCATGAAGCTCAGCACTTGACTATGGCACCAGTAACATACACACAACCTGCAAACAATGCATGCCCATTACTTGCGCTACGCATTAACACAAGTACTGAAGATAGGATCAGTCATATTGTATGTTAACTGGTTAGCGTTTGCTAGCCAGCAAGTGCTAATACAGGCTAGCTATGAAGCTAGCCAGCTACCGTGTCGTGTAAATGAATGGGGAATTGACGGTATTATTGAAATCCATTTATAACTTACAAAATCCTACTAACAAATGGTTGCAGTATTATTACCTGGACGTCTTCATTTCGAAGTTCGTCGATTAAAACGGCTATGGGGTAGAGCGAATCGTCTCCATCGGCTCCTGCCATTTTGGACCTATTTGTTGAAGCTTCCGCCTACTGCCGACTACGGGGTTTCTGAAAGGAGGGCAAGCTGTATCAGGGGCTTATTATTTGCCCGCTGCCTTGACACATGCAAGTCATCAGGGCAACTGGCTGGCCCAGTTTCAATTTCCTTACCAAAAAGAACTATAGGAATCGTATATTGTTTTAGGGCAAAATATTATAGTATTCTTATACTTTAATTATTATAGAAATAGTGTAGTATTTTGTGACATAGCATAGCCTTACTAAGCCTATCTTACTATATGACAGGAACACAGTAGATTAGAGGGCACTGCTAACACCCCATACTATACATTTTATATATATATATATATATATATATATATATATATATATATATATATATACATTCCATAGCCTGGCCATAAACCTGTCTACAGAGATATGTTGAGTATAAACAGGCATTCTATATAACTAATACAGTATATTGCACAGGTTACAAGGATACAATAAACTTCCTTGTATCCTTGTAACCTGTGCAATATACTGTACATATTAGTTATATAGAATGCCTGTTTATACTCAACATATTTATCTCTGTAGACATGTTATCTGGAAAACCTGTATGTATCCAACTATACACTGTACATTATTAATCCCTATTGTATATACAACCATACTCTACCTGCACTTGTATTTAATGCTTCTTTGCACTTATGGTTGGATATCAAGTGCATTTCATTGGCTCTGTACCTGTACACAGCTAAATGACAATAAAGTTGAATCTAATGTAATCTAATCTAATCTAAAAAGGATTTAGGGTTAGGCTATTAGGCCTACATCAAGGTAGGCCTAGAACTACTAGAAATATAAAGTTCTTTTTCATAAGGGATCTGTGCTCAAATGTATTCTTTACACATTTCGTGTTAGGGTTGGCCTACAGATTTTTACTAGCAAGGATGAAATCATTTTATCACCAAACATTAAAAGAATCATACAAATTAAGCAATATACTATAACTAGAAAATGTAATTTCAAGGAAATTACCAGTGCATGAAAATATAAACATACTGTATATTAACATAAAATGCCAAACAAACTTTTATTGGGAAACAGTTGGCAGGAGTCATAGTTGATAACAACTGACAGTTGAAATGGCTGAACAGTTAAATAGTTGAGTAGTTTAAATAGTTAAATTATTTAATGGTGAATTATTGTAGTGAGGAATTGTATTTTGAAACAGTTGTGGGCAGAGGAAATAGTAGTCTTAAGAGAGCCAGATTGTATACTTAAAGCCTGAGACAGAGTATATAGTTTAAAAGTTGAATGTAGATAGTCTAATGGATGTTGATAGACAGAAAGTTGAATGGATGTTGATAGGCAGATTGTTTAATGGATGTTGATGTATAGTTTAATGGGTGGATGAGTGAATGGTTTGAAGAGGATGAATGGATTGAAGAGGATGAATGGATAGAAAGTTGGATGGAATGTGCCTTATATCCTTGTAGAATGGAGAGACACAGAGAGAGTTGGCCTAGTTAAGCAGAAAGCAGTTGATACAGGTGCAATCAGTTTAACTGGCCCTTTGATGGGTCCTAGTAGTGAGCAGCTGGAAGTTGATACAGGTGCAAATCAAGTTAATTAGTCCATTGTGATGTCATAGTGCTAATATAAAGTCTATGGGGAAAACTAAGCTTGTTTTTTATTAATATCTCAAAAAGTATAAAGTTTACAAAAGTGAAAAATACATTCCCCACGTGTCCTTTTCAAGACCTACGTTACAAAGTTTGAACGAAGTTTCTACGTTAAACGGTTAAAGCTGAATTAGACGCAGAAATTTGGTGGGAAGAATAAGAAGAAGAAGAAGAAGAAGAAGAAGAAGACTTCGGATAACAGAACAATGCATTTTCATGCACTGTAATAATTTAAAACAATTCACCCAAAATTAAATAACCCAAAACAAAAGAGATTGGGAGGAGACTCAGAAGAGTCTGAAGAAGAGGTCTTAAATGAGACAGATTTCCTACATCTTGGTATGTAATTATAAATAGCGATTTATGGGTTGCACCTGTATATTTGACATCCTCCTGCTGGCACCTGCATGTGAGCATGTTCAGGCCTGGCCTGCGTCCCTCTCTGTATGGCGTCTACAAGGTTAGATGTTTTATTGCATTTCTATTAGGACCAGCGGCCGACAGCCTCCTGGATTTCTCATAATCTCCCTCAGTGAGTGTCCACTGTCCGTCTGTCTGGGCTGAGGTGTATTACTTTACACAGCATCAAACGCATGTATCCGCGGGGAACTGCTGGCTCAGCTGAGGGAGGGGAGCTGGTCTGCTTTCATCCCCAGCCAAGAGTTGTGTTTTTGGAGGGTGAGTAGAGGCCCCTCCTTGTGCAGGGGAGCATGCTGGGAGGCACAGGGGGCCAGTCAGATGTTAATAATCAGGTAGCTGGGGGCCGATGCTACTGACGTCAAACAGTCCTCTCTCACACCAGGGTTTTAAGGAGCAGCACGGCTGCTAACACAAGCTTGTCGCTCACACACACATCTCTAACACCCTTCTCGCTCACCCTCTCTCTCTCTCTCTCTCTCTCTCTCTCTCTCTCTCTCTCTCTCTCTCTCTCTCTCTCTCACACACACACATCTCTAACACTCTCTTCTCACTCACACACACATTTCTAACTCACTTTTCATGCTCACACACACACACACACACACACACACACCTCTATCACTCCGCTCACACATATGGATGGTTCTGCCCATGAGCCTAACTCACACCTGCTCAGCTCCAGTCCATTTCCCAGGACTCCTGCTGCTGTTGGTGGTGTATGTGGTCTCTCACGTGTGCACCTGTGTGTTTGTGGCATTTATGGTGTGTGTGTCTGTTCAAAGCAGAAGTGTATGGGTACATGGTCTTCCATACTTGCATGTCGGCATATATTTTATGTGTGTGTGTGTACTTGTAATGTATGTGCAGTATGTGTGTGATGGTGTATGTCACACATTTTGTAATTCACTGTTTGTGCGTGCGTGCGTGTGTGCGTGTGCGTGTGCGTGTGCGTGTGCGTGTGTGTGTGTGTGTGAGCAGTATGATCGTCATGAGTGTGTGTAAGTGTGCAGAGACATATTATTGTGTGTGTGTGAGTCACCGTAAGCTGCTGTTTACAGCAGATCGCGCTCTTTCATGTTCTGCCCTATTGCGGTGATGTTTGCAGCACAGCTGCCCCATGGGGCTCTGAGGGTCGTTGCCGGTGGATACGGGGGCTTTCCAGAGCCGACTCACCGGCATAAACAAGCCGAGGAGACACTCCTAAGAGTCTCTCTCAAGGAGAGAGCAATCAGCATCACCACTCACCAAAACCATTTCTCACATTCATCAGAAACATCAGAGCAATCAACATCATCACCACTCAACTAACAATTATTACTACATCAGAAACCACATCCCGACAGTAATCAAATAATGTGTGTGTGTGTACACCTGTGTAGGTGTCTGTGTGTGTGTGTGGTAGGGTTGGGGTTAATGTTACTGTAGGTATATGTTTGATCTGTTTTTGTTTCAGTTTGTTATCACAGAGTTCATAATCTTTTGTATAGGAAATCCATTTTGGGTGATATGTGGTGGATCTCTGAGGCATGTTGTAGACATCTAGTTCCAGTTTTAGATAGAGATCCTCTCTCATTGAAGCAAAATCATAACATTATGCAAAATATTCAGACACACATCAGCATGTCATGTCATAAACATAACATACATGCACAAAATCTATCTCTATCTATTTCTCTCTTTCTCTCTCTTTATCTATCTATCTACAGTTAAGAACAAAATTATGCATATACGCCTGGCAATTTAATGTTGATTTTCTCTTTATCAATATGTTTGTTCTGACTGAAAATGACACTGTCACATGCCAAAAGACTGCAAGACAATGTGGGACAAACATTGAATAAAAAAGAAGCATTTTTATCTTCATCTTTATGAGAAATGGCATGTCAATAATAATATATATATATATATATATATATATATATATATATATATATATATATATATATATATATATATAATCAATGGAAACATCTTTATTTGCATTCACAGCTCTCAAAATGGTTCTTATAATACCTACCAAGCCTCCCCATGTCTCCACAATGATTCTAGACTGCAACTTTTTAACAGCAATCCGGGTTTTGACTCTGGAACAATTATATGTCATCACTCTGGACTTTTTTGACGGATTGAGGTCTGGACTCTGGCTCTGATGTTGATATTGTTCTCAATTAACCATTTCTGGCCTTGTTTGGCTGTATGTTTTGGATCATTGTGTGGTTTAATGGTCCACTGCCGCCTATTGGGGCAGGTCTCTCAGCAGACTGCCTGATCTTTTCCTCCGAAAAAAAATCTATGTAGCCCCTTGTTTTAGTGTTACCGTTTACTTTGAGAAGGTCACCAGGTCCCATTGTCTGAAAAACACCCAAAACGAATACATTTCTATAGCTATTCTCCACTTTGGGGATGTTGTTTTGGTGGTTGAAATTTTCACCCCATCCCAAAATTGATCATTTGGTCATCATGGATGCTGATCATGGATCACTCTTCTCCAAACATGCACAACTCAGCTAAACCTTAATAAGGGCACACCTGGACAAAGAATTAGCTGTCTGGATTTTTTTGACCCAGGGACATGGCCTGAGATTGGCATAAAAAAAGAAGCATTAAATCCCAATGACGCCATGTCCATTTAAATTGTGCATGGGGTGAGAAAATTATTCTTTTGGGATGATTTTCAACCAGGGGGACCTGGGGACCTTCTCAAAGTAAACGGTAACACTAAGGCTACACTAAGATTCTGGAGGAAAATATCAGGCAGTGTGCCGAGAGACCTGCCTCACTGGACCAGCCAGACCTCAATCCGTCAAAAAAAGTGAGCACAACGCCAGAGTGATGGCAAATAATTGTTCCTGCCTCAAAAAGGGTATGAATAATTTTGAACACGCCATTTTTTGATATAAAAATGTAAGATGTAAATGAAAGAAAAAACGCTTATGTTTCAACCACATTGTCTTACAACCTTTTGGCATGTGGCACTGTTATTTTCAGTCAGAACAAACATATTGGTCAAGAGAAAATAAAAATTAAATCAATATTTGCCAGGGGTATTTTGTTCTTAACAGTAACTATAATCTATCTATCTATCTATCTATCTATCTATCTATCTATCTATCTATCCATCCATTCATCCATCCATCCATCTATCTATCTATCTATCTCTCTATCTCTCTATCTCTCTATCTCTATTTATCTATCTGTGTCTATCTATCTATCTATGTCTATCTATGTATCTATGTCTCTCTCTCTCTTAATCTATCTATCTATCTATCTATCTATCTATCTATCTAAGTATATCTGTGTCTGTCTATCTATCTATCTATCTATCTATCTTTCTATCTGGATGAGTATGCATGCACATAAAGAGGTCTCCTGCTCCAGTGTGTTGCAGTGCCGTGTGGCAACCCTGATCACCGCAGGAGCAGGGGGTGAGGGAGAGGAGGAAGCCACGAGCAGGCCGGCTGCTGCTATCGCTAATTACAGTACCCCAGCGTCCCTCGGCGCACTGTTTGCATTTTTGAATTTGTTTTTGCCATCACCATGGGGACATGAGAACATTTGTTTTCAAACGAGTTTGCTATATTTATGCCTCCCTTGTTTACATTTCAGGAAAGCACATGAACAGCTAATGTGGATTTGTGGTGGGACATTGTCCTCCTGATGTAATTGAGAGTGAATTGCCTTTCAGAAGGGCTTTTAATTTGTTGCAATGATAGCTGAAACCACCAGCTTCATTGTGTCCGCACCGAGCCTTGGCTACATTTGTAATGTTCTCGTTCTTAATGTGTTTTATTGTGTTGTATGTGTGTTTTTAGAAATGTAATCAGAATCATTTCACAGGAAACACATGCAATGGTCTTTCTCAGTAGAGGCCCTAGGCCTAGACTTTTCTTAGTAGAGGAGGCCCTAGGTGTGTGTGTGTGTGTGTGTGTGTGTGTGCTTGTCTGTCTGTGTGTGTCTGTGTGTGTCTGTGTGTGTGTGTGTGTGTGTGTGTGTGTGTGTGTTTATGATCAGATCAGATCAAATGTGAGGATGTGTGAACAGGGCCTGCACTGTTCTCCTGACACATGTTGGCCTGATGAGTCACAGCTCTAAATTTAACTGCTCTAAATTTCAGCTGTCTGCACGCAGCACCCTGACACCAGGAGTCTCCCGGAGACGGGGGCATCACACCGCCCCTGACGGACACTCAGAGAGCCTGCACGCCGACTGCCAAGAGCTCCTTACTGCACCAATAGCCAACCAGGTCTCACCGCCAACCAATACTCACTATTTATCAACCAATCAATACTCACCAGCAACAACCAGTAATCACCCAATCACACCTCGGCATGCTACCAATCACCAGCAATCACCTCCAACCAATACTCTTCAGCTGTCAACATCACCAATCTGCAGTCACCAATCACCACCACTCATCTGATCAGAAAAGAACAGCAGAAGCTCATAGCAACTCCCCCGAGGCCTGTATACAGTCATCCTTATTTGTATGTCTGATTTCGATGGAAATGAGGGAGTGAGAGAGAGAGATGGAGTGAAAGAATGAGGTAGGTGGAGTGAGAGAAAGAGATACAGGGAGAAAGAGAGAGGGAGGTGTGCAGGGACTTGCATGCGAGCAACAGCAACAGCTGAAGAGGCCATAGCTTAAGGCCTCCACTATCACCACCACCACCACTCATCTCTCACGCTATCTCTATCTCTTTCTCTTCATCTCTCTCTCTCACTGCATCTCTCTCTCTCCATCTTTCTCTCTCACACTCCATCTCTTTACTGCATCTCTCTTACTCCATCTCTCACTGCATCTCTCTCTCTCACACACACACACCATCTCTCTCTCTTTCTTTCTCCCTCCCTCTCTCTCTCTGGCCTCCACTGCTGCTGCTGCTGCCCTGAATCAATTAGTGGAGCCATTTAGCAGCTCAGGGGCTGATACGACACTCGTTGACGTCAGAGCGCCTTCCCAGAAGGCCTGGCGGGAGGAGGTGTAAAAAAACGCTCTCTGAGGGGGGGGGGGTAGAGGAGTTCTGCTCAAACACACTCCTCATATCAAATGTGTCATCTCAAATGTGCCTGTGTGTGGGGTCTGTGTGTGTGTGTGTCTGGTGTGTACATACTGTGTGTGTGCGTACGTGTGTCTGTGAGTGTATGTGTGTTTGCAAACAACACAGGTGGCAGGCATTGATCTGTAATTCTGATTTAAGCTTTTGTTTGCGAGATCACAGCATCCTTTGCTTTGATCCCATCATAAAGACTCCTCCATGTTTTATACAGCTCTCTCTCTCATTACGAGTCTGGGCAGTCCCGCACTGTTCCCTAAACAGCAACGCCTCATCAAACCGGCAGTCGGTAAAAATAAAGCCGCACAAATGGCTTTGAAAAACAAGCAGGGTCAACAAAAGCTTTGAAATGTTCCTCTACAGTGGTCACATATTCATATCAGTGAGCAGACCCTTTGAGCTGAGCTGACAGACCTTTATAAATAAATCATGGGCAAGAATAGAAGCGTTTCTCCTCCAGTGTGCATATCCTATATTCCTCCGGTCCAGCCAGCCTTTCCTATCGGCTCCTGCTGCGCGGCGTCATAATATCATCTCACTCAGAGACACATTCTGGCTGGAGCTTGTCTTTTTGTGTCTCTTTCTGTCAGTCTGTCTATCTGTCTCTCTCTCTCTGTCTGCCCCAGGGGCTGAGTGTGTGTGTATGTGTGTGTGTGTGTGTGTGTGTGTGTGCAGCACCTCTGTCTGGGTGGCCCTAGCCAACACCCTCAGTGTATGCACCATTTCTGACTAGTGCATGTGTGTGTGTGATGCAGTGTTTCTAACCAATGTGTCTGCTACGGTGTTTCTAACCAGCGTGTGTGTGTGTGGTGCAGCACCTCTGCCCAGGTGCTGTGCGTTCTAAAGAGGCTGTGTGCAGGCACCTGGCAGATGAAAGCAGGTGGGTGGCGCTGCTCGGCCAGCTGGGTCGGATGGCTGGTGCACCTCGACGGCTCCTGATGGGCAGGATAATGGAGGTAAACAACGGTGGTGCGACACACGCTGACGTCAAGCGGTGTGTCATGCCTCACTAGAGACGCGAGTGCTCTGCTCCTCTCTTCCATCTCCAAACACATGCACACACACACACACGCACACACACACACACACACACACTAGGAGTCTGATCGTCACACAGACTAACTTTACTAAGAGAATGAATCAGAGAGAGTGAGTCACCGAGACAGAGAGAGGGAAAGAGAGAGAGAGATAGAGAGGGAGGGAGGGAGGGAGGGAGGGAGGGAGAGAGAGAGGGAGAGAGGGAGAGCGGGAGAGAGAGGAAGGGGGGGTGGGAGGAAAAGAGAGAAATGGATGGTGTGAAGGAGAGCGAAGCAGGTTGAGAATAGAAATGAGAAGAAGAGAGACAGGAAGAGAAGAGGGCACCGAGCGCCCAGCCAACAGGCATCCTGGAAAACAGCTGACTTGGACAGCACTAGATGGATCTATTCTTGCTGACATTATCAGCTGATACACTAACACACACACACACACACACAGATGCATATGCATAAACACACACAAGCACACAAACACACAGAGATACACACACACACACATTCACACACATGAGCACCAGCGCACACACACACACACACACACAAACGGACACGGACACGGACACGGACACACACACACAGCAAGCCCAACCCAAACACACATACATGCACCAAAGAAACTAAGCACAAATCTGAAAAGCCTTTCTGTGACGTCAGTGATGTCTGGTGGTTCTTCCTGTGCAGGACTGATGTGTGTGTGTGCGTGTGTTTCGCCGAGGTGCCCTAAGGAGTGTCTGGTGATGGCAGCAGTCATTATGGCCTGAGTGAGGTCACAACATCGACTCTCTGCAGAGGGACTTTGCTATCTCGACCCTGAACATTCCTCCTCCAGCCTAATGAGCACACATCTCATCTCATATGAATAATATACAAGCGTTGTGTGTGTGCAATAATTAGCTTCCATTATAATCAATGGAAGTAGTAATGCTCTGATGAGCACACATCTCATCTCACATGTAGCACATGTAAACATGAGTTCACTGACTGAGGTCACCTCTCTGTCCACTGTCCCTTGGGCTGTTTACACACACACTCAGTACTTCATTACTTATCATAGATTAGAGCCATGAGCGCACAGGTAAGGTTTGAGTTGCAGGAAGTGAGGTTTGTGTTGCAGGAAGTGAGGTTTGTGTTGCAGGAAGTGAGGTTTGTGTTGGACTGATGACCTCGCTCTTATGCTGTGTGACACCAACGTCCTGCTCGCGCGTCCAGGGTCGCTGAAAGACTGAGTGGCAAATGAATGGACCGAGTGACACGTCTATCTGTTGGTCTGCTGCTGTTCCACTGGACGGACGGCATAGGAGGATCATGGGATTGGCCTGCTGAGGCTCACGATGAATGCTGCGAACCAGCTGCGAGAGACTGATGGACTGAGAAAGAACGAAAATGGGGTAGAAAAAGTGACAGAGAGAGAGAGAGAGAGCAAGAGAGAGAAGATATAGGCCAGAAACCACTTCTGCCAAAGGTGTGTGTGTGTGTTTTGGGGGTGGGGAGGGTCCTGTTCCAGGTGAATCATCCGTAGGGTAACAGTGCCCTCCCCAGTGTTGTGCTGGGTTGCTATGGTGACATTCAGCGGCAGCCCCCCCTGCTGGGCCCAAAGCATTCTTTCTGTGTGTGTGAGTGTGTGTTCATGCGCGGCTGCCTTCCAGACAAAAGGGTGTGTGTGAGTACAGGCTGTCCCAGCCGTGCCGGGGCCCTGATGCACTGATGCCTCTGTGTGTGTGTACGAGAAGACAGTACAACACATTCACCTTCACTCAGCTGGACCGGCTGAGGAGAGGACACTGTGGCCATGATATGTGTGTGTGTATGTGAGGAGAGGACACTCTAGACATATTTAATCTCATTTCAGCCAGGGCCTCTGCAGCATGGGACTGTTTAATCATTCACAGGCTCAGCTGCTTGGACTCTGTGTGCGCCAAGCACTTCATTAACACACACACTGACACAAAATGTTCTGTTCGTCACAAGCATCCTCTGTTTACTGCTGAAGCAGATCAGTATGAAAACCTGTCAACACAAAGAGTGACACGTAACACACACATACACAGCGTCCCCTCACAGCGCAGGGCCTTGCCTAACTCTGGGGCTGTGGTCACTGTAACGGACATAAGGGCTCAGTGCTGGATGACGTCATGCCTGCCTGATGCACCCTGGGAAGTTTTCACACTGCAAATGCGCCGTCTACCGTCAGGCTTCCACAACAACAAGCCTCTCCATCCCATCTGCTGTGTGCGTGTTGTGTGTTGTGTGTGTACGCCTGTCACATATCAGGACAGGTCAGTCATATTCACCCAGGACGGACAGCAGATTCCCTGCTGGAGTAAAAAAATAAACCATCCTTGACCTTGAGGAGAGAGACCAGAGCATGAGTGATTTTAGACACAGAAAGGCTGATCATCAACCTGCACCCCACTGGAAGTGGATGTGAACTCCAGAGGGTTTCCAGCCTCAGATGTTAAACCTCCAGCCTCAAAGTAGGCTCATCTCCCAGTACACTCTGGAGGAGAGCACAAATTAGGCTCCTCTTGACTACTGTGTGTGCGATTTGAGCTCAGTTCTGCACAGAACACCACTGCCACCTTCTGGACATTCTCCTGAATTACGTGTTAGGACAGAGGGGAGGATCGCTGGAAGTTTGAATGTTTTGCTGCAAAGAAAATCAAACAAGGGTGCGAGAAATGTATATTTGTCACCTAAAAAGGTTTTTGCATCTCTTTACTTCAGGAGACCTAAGTTAGTCCAGACTGCACTTCTAAATCCAGTGTTCCAGATGTGCGTGTGTGTGTGTGTGTGTGCGTGTGGTGAATCTCTCAACAGTTATCTGCAGTTTTCTGAACTCAGAAAACTCACTTCATAACCCTGATGGCAATGAAGCCATTTTATCAAGGTAATGATAGGAATTCCTTTAGGGTTAGAAAAAGATAACACTCAGAGAGACTTTAAAATGCTTAAAAATAGCTGTAAAAATATGCTGTGATTTATTTGACTTTCATTTGTAGGTGGCCACACCAGGCTGATACATTATTTGATGCCCATTTTTGCTTGAAAACCATAGGGAGGCTGAATGTCCCATTTTCACTATAGACTGTCTGGATGTCCCATGCAAATCCTCCCCACTCTGGACTGCTGAGGTAGATTCCTTTGGGTGTCTTGTTCATGATTTATCACAAGCACAAAAATAACTTACAAAAAACAAAAAATCTTTAAAAATACAACTGCTTTGATCAGGTCCACATGTGTCAGAACAGGGAGTGATGAGAGGGAGAGACACATTGTCTGTGTGTGTGTGTGTGTGTGTCTGTGTGTCTGAGGATGAAACAAGCCTTGTTGTCACAGCTGCTGAAGTCATCAGGTGTTAACACACATTAAACTATGCCTCTGAGCTAGGACACAGGCGTGTGGGCGTGTGTGTGTGAAAGAGAAACAGACTCAGTCGTCGGAGCTCTCATCTGACTTCTCCCCGTCCGCAGACTTCCAGTTCTTTCTCTTCTTCCTGGGCCGCTCCTGGTGGGAGTCCGAGTTGTGTCTGTGCCTCTTTCTGCGGCTGCCTGCACGTTTCTCCCTCGCTCCCTCTCCCTCGCTTTCTCTCTCCTCCGAGCTGCTCTCATCCTCTCTCTTCTCTTTCCGACGCACCTTCCTCTTCTCCTCTCTCCTCCTCTTCCTGCGTGCTTCGCCGTCCGAGTCTCCGGAGTCCGAGTCCGACGTCTCCACTCTCCGTTTCCTCTTCTCCTTTTTCTTCTTCTTCTTCTTCTTGGAGGACTTGCTGGAGTGCTTTCTGTGGTCAGCCTCGCGGCTGCTCTTGCACTTCTTCTTCTTGTGTCGGACGTTGTCGTCTCCGCTGCTCTCACCCCTACTGCAGAACACGAAACGTGGGGGAAGATCCAGACAGGAGGGGAGAACAGGAGGGAGGGAGAGAGGATTGAGGAAAATGGACAGATAGAGACAGAGCAGAAGGGAGAGAAAGAGGAATGGGAGGATGAAGAGAGACACAGAGTAGGAGGGAGAGAAAGATGAATGGGGGGGGTAGACAAATGAGTGCAAACATTTCGAACAAATCAGCAAAGATCATTCCCTCAATGCAATGATTAAATGACACCATCATGTGAGTGTTTGACCTACCCATCTGATTTAAACTCCTCAGGGTAGAGTTCCTTAAAACCACTGTGGCCCCACCTGCATCAAAACAAATATTTAGTTTAGGCAGAGAACACACACCTCACACACATCATCTCTACACGCCTCACCAAACTGGTTAGGCTATGTAGGCCAATGACAGATCTAGATGTCACAATACCAAACTTGGTATTCGAAGTTATTAATACCAAGTTATTTAAATTCCTTCTAAAGGAAAGGACAGGCTGTGTTGCACTTAAAGAGACAGACTGATCGAAAATGCTAGTTCAGTGGTAGTTTTGCAGTATCGATATACTGTGCAACACTAGATGGGACTTCTTCATCATCACATTTGTGGAGCTCCAGAATAAAAACTAGCCTGAACAAATAAGCACACACACACACACACACGCGCACGCACGCACACACACCTGTCTGGATCATTGGCCTCAAACTCATAGAGCTTTCGTGTCCAGTAGCGTGCCTCCCGCTCGTCTCTGTCGGAGAGTTGTTTTCCCCTCTCGTGTCTCTCTGACAGGCGATCTCGGACTCCTCCTCTGTCACGCGACGGCGACGAGTCGTCCTCATAGCGGTCGCAGTGCATGTAGCCTCTAAAACACAGTCACAACCAACAGCTCTTCATTGCTCAATCCTCCTTTTGCACCTATCTGAAGGCGAGCTGTAGCAGCGCTAGCTCTTGTGCACCTGGCCGCAGGAGCAGCTCTGATTCCTGTGCACCTTGTAAGTGAGTGATGTGTAGGTGTGACTCACCTGGCAGCAGAGGCTGGTTTGCGGCTGGAGGTATCGGTCTGCGGCACGTGCTTCTCCCGGCCTCTCAGCTTCCACATCTCCGACTCCTCCTGAATCTATTACATTTACATTTATTAATTTATCCACAGCGACTTACAGACATGAGGAATAACATTCAAACCAGAACGCAGAGGAGACCTTAGGTTGCTATTAGTACTACATCAATCAATACTATTACTATAGGATGAGAGTGCAGAAGTTTTAAGAATTAGTCAAACTGTAGTCGAAGGAGAAAGTGGTAGAAGAGGAAAGAGGTAGAGGAGGGATTAAAGGGAAGTGCATGTTATGCGTGTTAGGAGAGGAGGAAAGAGCTGTCTGTCAGAAGGGGGAGGTAACAGGTGGCGAGAAGGGGCATTGGAACTTTGAGGTGGCCATAAGTTATAACAGCATCCAGTTACAGATTTCATCAATGTGCAAACCTTGTTGTGTATGTCTGTGTGGCGGATGACGTTTCTGAGCAACTTTTTGCCAAGGGACACCCCTGCCATGATGGCACCTAAAAATAAGGACATGGAAGTCACTCGAGTATTTTCACAGCATAGCCTATAACAATCCGAATTGTGTATTGTCTTAGGACATGGCATCTTTCTTTTGACAGTTTTCCTTACAAAATGCATTACTTTCAAAGATCATTGAATATAAAATACATGACTGTTTTCGTAATCAACTGTTTTTCTTTAATTTGATACACTCACATGTCAAGCCTTGAGTTTGAAACACGCAAAGGCCAATCATTTTGAATTATGTAAATTGAGTGATTCCTTTAATAAAGTATGAAGGTTTTAATAGAACGTACAACTGGGTGTTGGTGTGTCTTACTGCTTCCCAGGCCTGCCTCTGCATCTTTACTTCTCCAGGAACATAGATCGAGCTTATATTAGACTACGAGATACTCACTTTCAAATAGGCTACCATAGCAAACAATATGTGACACGGAGAGGCCCAATCAACACGGTAACAGTTAAGTTACTACGTGGCTGCATCATCAGTATCTCTCACATGCTAATGTCATCAAAATGTTCTAAGCTAGAGCAAAGTGATACTTTTGCCTTTGTAACACTTATGTTATAACAATACGTTTATATGTATTACTAGTTAGCTAGCTACCAGTATCTTAAGATACTCAAGATAGGCAAAAATAACGTTGCTATGCTATGTAATGAGAGGGGCTAGCTGCAGTGATTCTCTTGGACCCAAGTAGCTAGCTAGGCCAGCTAAGCGACGTAGACTTGGCTATATTACACACAACTCAGTAATAAAATGAAAACTCGCTGCTTGCGATACTTACGCTAAATTTTCAAATAACCTGTGACAAAAACGCGTTTCGTGGAGTTGCTGAACATGAATGAGTTGAAGCAAGCTAGCGGATGATCCCTCTAAGCCAATCACTTCCGCTTACCTCTATCACAGCAGAAACACGTGGTACTGTTTTAGACTAGTACTTCCTCTTTCCTGACTGATTAGCCGCCACGATGAAAGTCGAACTCTGTAGCTTCAGTGGTTACAAGATTTATCCCGGCCATGGCCGACGATATGCCAGGATTGACGGAAAGGTCTTCCAGTTCCTGAACGCCAAGTGCGAATCAGCTTTCCTGGCCAAGAGGAACCCCAGGCAGATCAACTGGACCGTTCTGTACAGGCGGAAGCACAAGAAGGGCCAATCCGAAGATGTGGCTAAGAAGCGCAGTCGCCGGGCTGTCAAGTTCCAGAGAGCCATCACCGGTGCTTCCTTGGCCGAGATCATGGCGAAGAGAAATCAGAAGCCCGAGGTACGGAAGGCCCAGAGAGAACAGGCGATAAGGGCTGCTAAGGAGGCAAAGAAAGCCAAGCAGGTTACGAAGAAGCCGTCAGCTGCATCAGGTGCAAAGGCTCCCGCGAAGGCAGCTCCCAAACAGAAGATTGCCAAGCCAATGAAAGTCAACGCACCCCGTGTTGGAGGAAAGCGCTAAGATGTTGACTGATCTGGTTATTCATATTATTCAGAGTAAAATAAAATAATAAAATAGGAGGACATTTACTGACCCGGACTCTCAAACTTTTTTTGGTTTATTGCTAGCCTCAGCTGCGTAACCCTGTCTATTGATGTAGTCCACATAAGCCTACTGTATTTGTGGTCTGATGTATGTTATTGACAAATTTCGAGAGTAGGCTACCTTCATTTAATTTAAAACTAAGAGGCTATTAAACACTATCAGTGTTTTCATCAAGTTGTTATGACTTATGAATGTAGAATAATTATCATGCAGAATAATTCTCCTCTAAGGTAAAATTTTGGAACCATACCAGCATTAAACCAGACTTCTCCAAAGCTTGATTTATTTGACTTTATTCACAAACCATCAATCAGTTTCAAGCAAAGTCCAAGCAGCTACAAACAGAGTGCACAGTTAGATCCACACAGACTTGGCAGATTAAGGCCAGTTAACCATACAACAGGAGCCCACAGGTGAAACCCCATGCATGCACCTCTACTCTCTCTCTCCTTAATACTCTCTCACATCAGATCATGACAGTTTGACACATCTTCCACTGTGGTTCCCTTCATTTACCTTAGGAGTCACTTGAGGTGACCCACATCACACAGATGCCCTTGTGGCGGTGGCAGCGCCAGGCTCTAGGGTCTTGCCAGTCCCCCCCCCCCCCCCCACATTCTTCACTCCTAACCCCCGTCCACCCCGAAGGCGAACCTCCTCTCTCTCTCTCTCTCTCTCTCTCTCTCTCTCTCTCTCTCTCTCTCTCTCTCTCTCTGTACCCATGCTGTGCATTTTGCTTCTGTGATTCACTGCTGATGCCACCTTAGTACGCAGCATGGTTTGCTCTTAGTGACTCAGGTGCACACAGGATGGCACTGTTGGACAGAAATATAGAAAAAGTACACAGTTGTAGACTTATAGTTATAGACGCTTATTGATCTTGTTTGAGATGTGACTGTTACTGACGTAAAGGCTTTATGGTTAAGGCATGACTCTAGGCTGTATCCACTGAACGCTGAGCAACGTGTGGTGGGAAGTAAGAGTGAAGACGTTGCTGTGACGGACACGCAGCTCTTGGAGGGGAGACTACTTCTGCGCTGGGGGCTTCTCGTCACAGGTGATGGGGATGTTCCGCTCTGGAACGTCCGTCAGGTTCCGGGGGGCAGAGATGCTGAGAACCCCATCGGAGGACAGACAGGAGGTGAACGCTCCGGGGTCAACGCCTGCTGGAATCTTGTACTTGCGGAAGAACTCTCTGGAAACATACCCATGCTCATCCTGCTGACAGAAAGGGCCAATCTGTGAGTGTAACAGCTCATGCAGGCCAGCAGACACTCAATCTCACTCAAATGATATCCACAATAATGATATTCTCAGTGAAAATGCAACACTTGCATCGCATTGCAGATATTGTTAATGAAAATATATCTAATGGTATTTTTTATCATGATGGAAACGTTTTCTGCATTTAAAGGAGAAACAGTAGTCATCTGCAAAAGGTATATTGATTAATGCAAAATCAGAAGTTTTTTATTTTCACTAAAGCAGAGAACAGAAGAGAAGGAGCAAGATAGAAAGATAGCGATGAAAACAAAAGATAGGCCTAGATACAATAGAGAGAAAGAAAAATCGAGCAAGGTGGATGGCTAAAGCAAGCAGGAGGGAAAATGCAGGAGTAGGAGACTGCATGGCAGTGAAGAACATATCATCAGACAAGTGTTTCTCTTGTGTATAGGACATCAGAAGCAGCCCTTAGACTTGAATGTGTACATGTGTTAACGTGTGTGTGTGTGTGTGTGTGTGTGTGTGTGTGTGTGTGTGTGTGTGTATGTATGTGTGTGTGTGTGTGTGCGAGTCGATGGTGTGTGTACCCGTGTGTACCTCGGAGGACGAGAAGCCCAGACCTCGTGGGCGTACCTGTCGTTCCTCATGCCTGCCGTGCACCTCCACGTAATCGTCGTTCACCTTGACTGTCAGATCCTCGGGGGAGAAGTGCTTCACGTCCAGGTTGATCATGAAGCGATCTTTATCTGAACGCATCTGTGTGTGTGGACACAAAACAGCCAGCCATCACTCAGCCAGCAGGACAGGACAGGCAAGTCCCCAGGCCACAGCAGTTAGGCTGGACATCATTTACAAACATCTGGTGATCACACACTCTTCCCAGCATGTGTTCAGAGCTTTAACTGTTACTTGATGGAACTTGATGGATACAACTTGATGGAAGTTTTCAGTGTACATTTGAAAGCTTGAAAATATTAATTTAACATGATACCAGAACTTTTCATTTAATTGAATGACACAAGCCATTTGTGATGGGCTGCTAGTTTAATAAAGTTAAGTAGAAGTAATGTGAGTAAGTAAATATATGAGTTATAATATTTCTAGCGATGCTTGAGGTGCTGTACAAGGGTGAAGGGGGGGGGGGGGTGTAGGGGTTGTTAGCGCCTACCTCGGAGAAGCCGCTGTCCATCCAGTTGCGCATGTAGAAGGGGCGGTTGAAGAACATGGAGAAGAAGGGGGAGAACATATCTCCGTCGGGAATGTGCTCTCCGAAGAACTGGTCGTAGACCCGGCTGGGGAAGTAGCTGGGGAAGTAGGGGCGTCTGAACCAGGGGTGCTGGATGGTCACGTCCATGCTGGCTGCTGTCCGGTGCTCTGTGGTTCTGTGCGGTGTGAAGCAGGTGGTCCTGGTGCAGAGAGGCTGTGTGGCCCTGGACTCGTCCCTCTCGTATTTATCCTCCTCTGGGGCGGCCCGGGAAGCCTCGCCCTCCCGTTGATCACTCTCCAATAATGATGTCAAGTGTTTGGTCTCTTCCTGTCCTGCCAGGCTGCACTCCCCCCTCATGTGGCCCACGCCTGGGCCAGAGGGGTGCAGATATCAGCTCATCTGGCTGCCCTGCCCCTGCCTCGCTACGGGGCATCAGAGGGGATACCCCCCTGCCCAATCACACCCATGGATTATGGCTGGGGATTTGAATTGTGCTGATGTCCTCCCTGTTCATCGTGCTGGAAACATTCTTGTCTCGCTGGAAGCGCTCGGAGCAGTGCGCCCTCTGATTTGGCATGCGCCCCGCCGCAGTACCATGCCAAGGGATTCTCAAACCGGGCAGCGCCGACGGATGTGACCCACTCCTCCTCGCCGGGCCGAGGCCGCTGACCACCCTCAAGCAGAAGGAGGCCATCATGGCTGACAGGAACGAGCTGAGGTGATTGGATGATAGCGGTCAGCAGGATGAGTCATGGGGAGGGATATCTGTGCTGACTTTAAGCTGGTAAAACTGTCCTCTGTGATGCCAGCCCCAGCGATGCAGTAATCCCTGCCAGGATGCTCTGCTGTTGCTCTGGTCTCTGATAAGATCTCGCTTGTGTGTATATGAAGGAAGAGTGGGGAAGTATAACAGCAGACAGACTGCATTTCCAGTGCGCTGAAGTGGCCCATGCTGTGTGAAGCGTGCTCTTGAGGGATATTTTTTAGCAATACCCAAGAGAGAGCACGACTCCACCTTGCTTGTTATAATTTCAGGTAACCATGGGAACAAGAATACTTTAGTAACCGCAGAGCAGCAGAAGGGCCAGGAGAATAGGTGGAATCTGTCTTATGCAGTATCCTTAGCATGCCTAGGGCCATATATCTACTAACTCCAGCACTGTGCCACTATCCAAAGGGAGCTTTCATTTCGGTGTGTGTGTGTGTGTGTGGGGCGGGGGGGAGGTCTGGAATTTGGGTTAGCTGTAATGTAAGATAAGTACTGTCTATTCAGAGACTGGTATTATGCGTCAAAAAGAGAAGACAGGTAAAAACAATGTGCATTGTTGCTGTCTAACGAGATATTGTTTTGAGTTGCTATGGATACACAGATAAGATATTGTTTTGTGGTGTTTCGGAGATGGTTGCGTTGTTTATTGAGTAGTTCCGCATAGCGCATACGATGTGGCAAAACATTTTAACCTCATGTTTCTCACAATGCTCCTGCTCATCCATCATCTGCATTCCAAAGAACACCAGACATCTGCATCCTACATTTAGTGCAGTCTGTGGAATGCAGGAGTCATTTGAGACTGACTGTGCTGGAGTTGTCTGCACAGGTGTGAAGGTCTTTCTCTTCACTGGGGAAACTACAAGTCCAGGAGGGGCAATTTTTTTTCTCCTGCAAGCAGAAACATTTTCCCCCCTCTGTGACATGCAGACTCAGCTCCAAATCCCATTTGCCTAGTCTGCTTTTGTGTAGGTCTATGTCTTTGTCCAAGACGTGGAGCCACTATTTACAAGGAGTGTTTGGAATAATCCAATTTGCCCTGTTTGAATGAGCAAGCATAGCTTCGCCTGGCTTGAGTGGTCCACCATGTCAGCCTGCCTGCACACACAAACTCCCCTACGCCCCCAACCCAAAACTCCCCACCCCCACCCAGCCCATAGGAGGGGGAGTCCTCCGCCCGGGAGGGGGAGGGAAGGAGGAGGAGGAGGGACTAAACACACGGCTGGTCATGTCTGCTTCCTCACAGAGAAAAGAAACGAGGGTGTGAGAGAGAAAGAGAGAGAGAGAGAGAGGGAGAGAGAGAAAAGAAAAAAAACAGAAACAGAGGAGGGGGCTAGGCTGAAGAATCTTTCTGGTAGTCTTTCTGAGGGATTGGGGGAGCCTCTTGCTGAATGAGAGAATTACACAACAGACTGGGAGAGGGAGAGAGAGGAAGAGAGAGAGAGAGGGAGCATGCTCAGCACAGCAGGCTGAGGACAGATGCCTTGGAGACAGCAGACGAACGAGGGCTGGACTCCTTTCTTCAGCGCGCTGAGCTGAGCTGTGTGTGTGTGCCTGAGCGAGCAGCCACTCCCAGCTGAGACACACACACACACACACACACACACATCCACGCTGGGGAGGCTGTGTGTTTTTTCCTCTGTGTTGGAGCTGTGAGGACCGTGGCAGAGGAGCAGCGTGGGAGACGCTCCTTCACCTCTCTCTCTCTCTCTCTCTCTCTCTCTCTCTCTCTCTCTCTCTTTCTCCGCCTGCACCCAGCGCTGCTACGTGGAGCCTCGCCTTCCCTTTTTTCCTCCTCATTCACTCTGTTCTGCTCTCCCCTCTCCACGGATACTCCCACCCGGCTGACGGCTGAGGAGGGTGGAGAGGAGGTGGGGGGGGGGGCACGGTAGGGGGGCTCTCTGGCGGTGATGATTCTGAGCCTGGACCACAACAAACCTCCAGGGCAGGGCAGGACAGGAGCGGCATGGGAGGCTAGCAGGACGCACAGCCATGGGAGCCAAACAAATGAAATGGTATGAACCGGGACTCTGTGTTTGCATTCCTGTTTCCATTTTATCATCAACACATCTCCCCCCTCTCTCTCTTACCCCCTGTCAACATCATATCAACGACACATCTCTCTTTACACTTTCTCCTCCCTCTCTCTCTCTCTCTCTCTCTCTCTCTCTCTCTCTCTCTCTCTCATGCTCTTTTGCTTAATTTTTCTTCCTCCATATTGTAGCATTATGAGTGACTTGCCCTGATTTCCATGCTAGAACACTAGAATAATTACACACACAGTCCCAGGTCTTCATGCTGACATTCTTTATGAGGACGACATTAACGCGATCACCTCAAACCTCAGGTTCAGTCATTGACTGAACACCTCTATCTCTCTCTCTCTCTGTCTCTCTCTATCTCTCTCCATCTTTCGCTCGCTCTCTCTCATTTTCTCTTCCTCCCCCGTCACTCTATCTGTGCATGTTTTCTGATCTGCTCTCTCTTTCATTGCCTGCATATGTTTCTGAGGGCTGTGTGCTAGAGGGTGTGTGTGTGTTTGCCCGTGGTGTGTGTGTGTGTGTGTGTGTGCATGCTCCTGTCCACAGGGCATCGCCTGGCAACCCACGGCCATTGTGTTCTATGACCAACTGTAAAACTAAACATTGCCATGCCATGGAAATGTTAATACAATAATACTCTTCTCAAAAATATGCTAATAGATGGCAACATTTCAAACATGTTTTTGTATCACGTGAAATATTAAGAGAATTAATCTTATGTTCCCAAATGGTCAGTTGCAATGCAGTTAATTACCAGTGACCATTGCACTGCCATTTTAATGTCCATAAGATGGTCTTATCTATGAGCAATTTCCCTGCTTCCTGTGTTAACTAGGGCACTGTGAGGCATGGATGCTTGGATCTCTTTCAAAACAGGGAATTTGTACTGTACTATTCCAGCTTGCAGGACACGCACTTTGATCATTCGCCTCCGTTCAGCTGAATATCTCTAGATGTGCGCGTGTCTGTTTGATCACTTGCGTCCGTTCAGCGGAATATATCTAGATATGAGCGTGTCTGTTTGATCTCCATAAGTCTCCCAGAGCAACTCGTAGTTTATTTGCACAAAGTCAGTTTGTGGGACATGTCGGAGCAAAGCTGAAGATGGAGCGTAGTAATGAAGCAATGCCTCTGTTCAGGAATCCAAAGTTCATCTCTAGTCTTAAGTAGTATATGAGCTCTTTTCTCTGCTCATGCACCTGGGTCAGGGGACACAGGTTATCAGTGTTGTTTTGGAGCAGCTGGGCCAGATGTGAGGCCCCTTGGCTCAGCTCAGTCTCTGTTGCTGCAGTGGTGGGAAGTGCCTGTGCACAGAGGGTCAGGCAGGTCAGTGTGTGTGTGTGTGTGTGTGTGTGTGTGTGTGTGTGTGTGTGTGTTTGTGTTTGTGTGTGTGTGTGTGTGTGTGTTTGTGTGTGTGTGTGTGTGCGTGCGCGTGTGTGTGTGTGAGAGAGAGAGAGAGAGAGTGAGAGAGAGTGTGTGTGTATGTGTGTGAGAGAGAGAGCGAGAGAGAGTGTGTGTGTGTGTGTGTGAGAGAGAGAGAGAGAGAGAGAGAGAGAGAGAGAGGATAATGGCATCTCTGATCAAACAGCTTACTTCACCTCACACACAGCTGGTCTTGTGTATAGAATGGTGTCTCTGTTACTGGCTTCAAACAGGGCTCAGACACTTAGTGTGTGGAACGTCAGCATAGCGACCTGATCTCAGATCAGATTTTACATATCAGACATGAAACCACAGCGACTTATTGGCAGTAGTGGAAGAGCTGGTTGGACCACATTCTGTTACATTGTGTTAGAACATTAAATCGTCAAACGTCAGACGGAACGATGGCCCCTACATACCTAAGGACACACTATCTAATCACTGGAGAAGAATGCAAGCCGATCGGTCTCTCAGAGGTGATCTAAAGGGATGACATCTCTTGGCACATTCCTGGCACAGCCAGCATATGCCTAGGCACTGGCACATAGGGCACTGGCACTATTATTCATCCTCTGCAGTGCCGCTCTTTGTCTTCCTATTTCCCAGAGTTCTCTCTGAGGCTGAGTGACAGCCCCATGATCTCACCACCTCTCCCCACCACATGAGACACACTAGTACTGATTTCATTCATTCACCTCCTCTCTCCTCACTCCACCATGAGAGAAACACTAGTACTGATTTCATTCATTCACCTCCTCTCTCCTCACTCCACCACATGAGACACTCCAATATTGATTTCATTCGGTCACCTTTCCTCTCGTCTTTCTCCTCTGTTTGAAATGCTCCAGAAAAAATGTAGTTATTCACCTCCTCTCTCCTCTCTCTTTCCTCTATATGAAGTGCTCTACCCTCTCCTCTCTCCTCTGCATGAAACACTTGTACAGATTTCATACAGTCCCTCTACTGCTAATCAGGACTGAACAGAACTGACTGATTGATCAACTGATCAATAATTACACAACACTTTGTTGTGCAGAGGTACTCAACTCTGACAGATCAATATCTATGCAACATACTACATTTGAGTTTATCTCTCAGTAAGAGGCTTGTCTGAGATGATTTAATCAAAGTTTACAGTCCTCAGACTTTGACAAATAAAAACCTATTTGTGTCTGAGTTAAATATAAATACAGGCCAGAGTGGGGATTGGAAATGTGGTTTCCTAAAGCACTGCAGGGTGTGGCCACAGAGAGATGGTCTTTAGAGGCTTCAACAAGAACTAACTCTTAATCACAGTCCAGTCAAGCATGAGCAACAAAAGCAGAGAGAGACTCAAAAGCACGTCTCATCTCTGCAACTGTTGATCTCTCCTGCTCTCCAGATGTTTCTGTTCCACATGGACACAACTGACCAGAACTGGTTTGCATCCAGTGTCTGGATCTTTAGGGTCATAAATATGTTTAGATTACCAGATGCCGTGTGCGATGTTGCCATTTTTTCTCCTGACTTCTGCCAGATGTGGTCAGCATAGTGTCCACCCTCTCCTTTCACTGTGCAGTAGCCATTGGTGGACAGGCATGTCTGTCACTCTGGGCATTCCTTGATTGGCTATTCAGCTGAGCTGTGTTCAGTTCTTGGCTAGAGCTTGTCATGACAGGACAGAACCATAGCCATTTTGTGTAACATACTGTCTTGAAAACTGCATTTAAAAAAAAAAACTATCACTTTGATTAATCTTCACTTACAATACCTATGTAGTCCTGCACTATGTAGCAGACACTGCTGAAAACACATATGTTACTGTTACTGTTATTTACCTGTAATTGTTGTCCCTCATTGTTTTGTTGCTGTGTTATGATTGTCATTGCTGTCTCTTGCCAGTTATGTTGTCTCCATTGCTGTCATATTTGCTCCTCTGTAATGATGGCCAACTTCTTACCATAAGCAAGCCCTAAAGCATAAACAGCAGTGGCTAAGCTCAGTGATGCCACATGCCGTCTGATTGCTTTAGTTCATGCATGAGACACTTTACTCTTTCCCCATCATTTAATTAGGGCCCCAGAGGTGACATGAACCGGTGACATAAATGTTAATCCCCATAGTAACCTGTTTGACACCAACCTGCCACCTGATTGTTGATCAGCAGAGTTACCTGCTTTGCTCTCTGCTGCCCCCTGTCTGTTACAGCTTAAGCGCATCCAGTCCCACTCATGCTCCTAAGGAGGACTACAT
>NC_055973.1:19531769-19551769 GCF_018492685.1 Alosa sapidissima
AATGTTAGAGAATGTTTGGTAAGCATTGTGTTTTTGTTCCAGCTGTCGGGATGTGAAAATAATGGATACAGTCACATGATGGAGGGTCCACCACCTCCCTACCAACACAGAACAGTGAGTACCCAAACTCTAGACACAGGCCTGTGTTGTGTGTGTGTGTGTGTTGTGTGTGTGCGCGTGTGTGTGTGTGTGTGTGTGTGTGTGTGTGTGTGTGTGTGGGTGGGGGTGGGTGTACACACAATAGATTCTTGTTGTAAGATAAATTCCTGACTGATGACTATTTGCGTTTGTGTGTGTGTGTGTGTGTGTTTGCAGGCTGATGAACTTCAGCTGGTGCGTGATGCCCTGCGTAGCCTGAGGAACAGCTTTGGGGGTCATGACCCTCAGCACCACACTCTGGACACTCTGGAGCAGGGCATCGGTAGCCTCATGGAGAGACTTCACATACACGATACACGGCAGGACAAGAAGGTACACACACACACACACACACACACACACACACACACACACACAAGTGTGTGATTTGGCTTTAATTCAGTGCAGGCTAAGGGCATCATCTCTTGCTGAGATTATGCTCTCTCAGTCATTCAAGAGCTCAAGGTCACAAGGTCACCTCTGTTTGGAGTATCAGGAGCTCCAAGGTCACAAGATCATCTCTGTATGGAGCAGCAGGAGTTCCAAGGTCAAAAGGTCATCTCTGTGTGGAGTATATCAGTAATAACAACACAACATTCCGGTCTCTCCAGTCGTTCAGTCGCTCAGTGAGTGTGTGGTGTGCTCCAGAGGTGCTAAATGCTTCCATGTGTGTGTCACATCAGTAGTTTCAAGGTCATGGGGTCATCTTTGTGAGGAGCATCAGTAATAACAGCACAACATTCCGGTCCCTCCAGTTGTCCAGTGAGTTTTTCACAGTAAGTGTGTGCTCCAGTGGTGCTGAATGCCTCTGTGTTTGTGTGCGTTTGTTTGTGTTGTTTTCTCAGGGCCCCAGCAAGTCTCCAGGGAGGCGAGCCAACCACACCGACCGGGAATCGTGGCCGCCTAGCGCCAGTAGGTTATATTTACCTTTACATGTAGCTGATGCTCTTATGCAACGGTTACTTCAGACCTGTGTCACATCACCGGACCAAAAACCACTCTCAGGTCTCACATGGCATAGCATAACATGCTAACATCAGACCTGTTTTACATGAACCCCACCCACAGCACGGTACTGACATGCTAATGTCAGACCTGTTTTACATGAACCCCAAAACACAGCACGGCACTGACATGCTAACGTCAGACCTGTTTTACATGATCCCAACTAACATCACGGTACTGACATGCTAACGTCAGACCTGTTTTACATGATCCCAACGCACAGCACGGCACTGACACGCTAATGTCAGACCCGTTTTACATCATCCCAACCCACAGCACAGTACCTACATGCTAACGTCAGAGGATGAAAGTACAAAGCATTTTAGAATGGTGGTATTGTAGAGATGAACTAATCCATCTCCCCCTCTTCTGTGTGTCAGAGATGGCGCATTCCCACAGCAGTCCAGTGCTCAGTGCATCTGTGTCCACTAAAGTCCTCTACTTCACCGACCGTTCCCTAACGCCCTTCCTCATCAACATCCCCAAGAAGTAATTCTACTATCATATTATGTGTGTGTATGTGTGTGTTTTTTTTGTTTACTGAATGTGTGCATATCTATGCATAATTGTATGTGTGTATGTCTGGGTTGCAACAAATAGTCTATCGATTAGTTGTCAACTGGTAATCGGTTAATTGGTTTGTGACATTTTTAAAGGAAAATACCTCAATTCTCTGATTGCAGCCTTATAAACTTGAATATTTTCAGCGTTACCTCTTCTATGACAGTAAACTAAATATATTTATCATACCATTTTCTGACATTTTATTGATTAACTAATAGATTAATCGATAAAAGAATTGAGAGATTTATCGACTATGAAAATAATCGTTATCTTCAGCCCTAGTGTGTGTATATGTGTGTGTATGCATGCACGTTTGTGTGTGCCTGTGCTGTAACCAGTCCTCCCGTGGCAGGTTGGGGGAGTTGACCCTGCGGGACTTCAAGGCCGCTGTTGACAGACATGGCAACTTCAGGTACCACTTCAAAGCTTTAGACCCGGAGTTTGGCACGGTGAAGGAGGAGGTAGGCCTTCAAAAGTAACTGCACAGACAGCCACTAAAACACAAACAATACATTCCTCCTGTCCTGTCTAACTAATGTGTGTGTGTGTGTGTGTGTGTGTGTGTGTGTGTGTGTGTGTTTGATGGCTCTGGGTTTCCTTGGTGTGCAGGTGTTCCAGGAAGATGCCATCATCCCGGGTTGGGAGGGGAAGATTGTGGCGTGGATCGAGGAGGACCACAGTGACACCAGACTGAACTGAAGGAGGAGTGTGAGCCATGAGTGTGTGAGTGTGTGTGTGGGTGTCTGTCTGTGTGTGTGCACCATTCCCCTCGTCATGAGAGGACATCCAGAGGCTCACAGGACCAATGGACTCTGAGATTACAGACACAGAGGATGCCTGATGTGGAGACAGGGGAGACAGAAAAGGATCTGTGATGTGTACAGTGGTGATGGAGAAGGATCTGTGATGTGTGTACAGTGGCGACAAATAAAGGTCTGTGACATATAGACTGTGGCAATGGAGAAGGATCTGTGACGTGCGCACTATGGCGATGGAGAAGGATCTGTGACGTGCGAACTATGGCGATGGAGAAGGATCTGTGATGTGCGCACTGTTGCGATGGAGAAGGATCTGTGACGTGCGAACTATGGCGATGGAGAAGGATCTGTGATGTGCGCACTGTGGTGATGGAGATGGATCTGTGATGTGCGTAGTGTGGTGATGGAGAAGGATCTGTATCATGCTGATGTTACCTGTGTAAATATCTCTTCATGAAAACATTCCCTAACACACTGTGCACCTCCCAGAACACCTAAACATGTGATTCATTTACCAGAGTGGGGGTGGGGAGGGGGTTGCGTGTGTATGTGTGTGTGTGTGTGTGTGTGTGTGTGAGAGAGAGAGAGAGAGAGAGAGAGAGAGAGAAAAAGAGAGCAGGTTAAACAAGGATGTTGTTTATATGTTGTTTATGCCGACCTGTAAATACTCTTTGCCTGTGTTGACATAATTGTCTGCTTCAACATTGTGAATGTCACTGTTTGATAAATGATTGTTACCCTGGCAACCACTCAGCACCTCATTCCCCTGCACCCTTTATCATGTCTGAAGCAGCAGTGTGTCCAGAGATTCTGCCTGTTGTTGCTGAATTATGGACCAGGAGGGGGCGGTGTTCTGTCACAAATGTACACTATTTATTGGAACTCTGTCATTTCTAGGATTTCACACATGTCTGGTTTGTAATAGAGACAGATGGGGCCAATGTTTGTAACATTTGTTACAGTCTGAGAATAAAAAAGTATGGATATATAGAAAAATAACTGTATTTTGGTTTTGTGTAACTTCACAATAAACATGTCTCATCTGTGGTGTGGCAGGATAGATTTCATTACATTTTAAGTGCTGGGAATTTAAGTATTGGTCTCAAGGGGCCATCTCAACCAATCCCATAACCACTCACATTTAGTGACTGTAAACCAATCGGCCTGTAGATGGTGGTGTTGAGTGAAAGGGTTGCCGGTAGAGCATGTGCGCACACACAAAGACACACGCACATGCACACACACACACAAAGGCACAGGCACACGCACGCAGACACACATAGACACACAGGCACGCACACACATTCACATAAATACACGCACATGGACACACACACACACAGGCACTCACGTGCACACACACACACACACACACACACATACACACATAAACACACACACACACACACAGTACACATGCATGCACGCACACACACAGGCATCCACACACATAAAAACACACACACACACAGGCATCCACACACATTAAAGGAAAATTCCGGTATTTAGCACTTTGAGTCCCTGTTCTGGTTTGTTTTAGATGAACTAGAGTGGTGGACACCGACATTTTGACGATTGGTCCTGTCTCGACTTTTCTGACTCGTTTTGAATCGCCTTTGACTACTTCAGAGTGGCTGCAACAGGCATGCACAAACATGTCCTAAAACAACCCTTAATGTTCGTTTTCAAAACTGTGCAACTCACCGACTGGTTAGTTTGTTGATGTTACAAAACAAGTAGCATAGTGAAATACAGTTTCTGTCGTGTTTTATTTGGCATTTTGTAAAATCCCATTGATTTCTGTTGGAAGACTCATTGCACGTTGATATTAGTGCGCCACCGTCTATGCTTCAGGCTCAAATATTGAGCGGAAGTTTATACGCGGTTGTGAGGTGTCTGAAAAAATAGTTCCACAAATAAGATGGCTGGAAATCATACATTGCGCCGATATATTTGATTTTAATAATCAACGAACACCACTAACCACTCGGTGAGTTGCACAGTTTTGAAAACGAACGTTAAGGGTTGTTTTAGGACATGTTTGTGCATGCCTGTTGCAGCCACTCTGAAGCAGTAGGCCTAAAGGTGAGTCAGAAAAGTTGAGACAGGACCAATCGTCAAAATTTCGGTGTCCACCACGCTAGTTCATCCAAAACAAACCAGAAAAGAGACTCAAAGTGCTAATACCGGAATTTTCCTTTAAAACACACACACACACACACACACACACACACACAGAGAGCGAAGCACACATATACACCAAGCAAACACACATGCACACACTTATTTACACAAAAGTTGCAAGAGTAGGGGATGGATAAGAGATGGAGACTAATTGACAAGAGTGATTTTATTTTTGCGGAGAGAATGTGCAGGACTGAGCAGTGGTCATTATGTGTGTGCATCTAGTTTGTTAAGTAACACTTACTGTAAACAGTGATCATAAGAGCTATCACTGCCATTCAGACAAGTAACCATCAAGAAGAAACATAAAATGTCCAATGCACTTGGGAAGAATAGATGTCAACTGACATCTTTTCCTCAGTGGTTCCATGTTGGTGGACTGAGTTGCTCAGTGCTCTCACCGCTCTCCGTTCCTGTTATGTTTTGGGTCATTTAGGAGGGGTCTAAAGACATTTCTGTTCAACATGCACTTAGTTCTTTAAGCACTTCTTATGCGTTATGGTTTGTATGGTTTTATATCCATTAGGTTGTTGATTAACTTGACATTATTGTTTATTATTGATATTCTCCTTAATGTATGTTATTGTTTTTATATTATTGATTGAATGGACATTATTGTTTATTATTGCCTTTTCCCCCCTAATTTCATTGCTTATTTTATTAGGCTATTGATTGAATTGACATTGTTGTTTATTATTGCTATTCTCCTTATTATAGTTTGACCAACATTTTAATCTGTTCCCTGTTAAATATAAATATTATATTGTTTTTGTATTTGTATGTCGCTTTGGACAAAGGCGTCTGCCAAATCCTATAACCATAACCATGACCATAAGACAGACAACAAAACAGTATTACGACAGTCTTGCATGCCTGAGAATCTTCACGACAGTGGGCGGAGTTCGATACTTCAGCGCAGGGTCGTAAAGTGTGACAGCGTGGGACGGGGAGGTCATTGGAAAGTAAAGAGAAGGGGGTCTGGGCAAGCTTTGGGGCGGAATCAACGAGTAATACCTAAATTGGCCGCTTTAAAGGTTGACATTAATTGCAGGCTTATTAACATAGCCTCCAAAGCTTGTAAGAGTTGTTCGACAGGAGTAAAAGGACGTTTTGTGCAAGGGTATTAGCTTACTAGCTAACCAAACTAGCCAAAATGCTGCGCTTAGTTGTACGTATGAGGCAGTCGTCTGTCAATCTCACCCGGTCCTGTAACTCTCTGGGATTACGATCGGAACCAGGCCCATGTCATCTGAAAAGATACCACCATAGCAGAGGGCCGTGTCGCATCCGGCCACTGAGTAGAGCCACCGGGCTACAGATCCAGTTTAGCAAAGGTCGCGTCTTGCATGGCAACCAAATTGTTAGCAGCTATCATCAGAGTCAACGCTTCTATAGTCTTCCTCCCCATCAAAAGGCAAGAACTTTCCACATCCTTACTGTTTAAATTAATTTATTTTATGGGAATTGTGTATATGTTTATAATAGATATGTATATAGTGTAACCAAGCTAAGGTTTGTCCTGACTGACAGTTTCCCCATGTACATCGTAGATGTATTCTGTAACGCCCTTCGTTGCTCCTGCTTACATATGGTAGAATCTCTGCATCCAATAATAGATTACGTTTTGGTTTGATGCTTAAGTAGATTACTTACGGCCTATGAACGATTGTTCAGTTGCTGTGAATCAATAAATAGATTGTTTGATTACATTTCTCACGTTAATTATTCGCAATACACCTTTGATGATAATCTGACTGTATGCATTGCCAGGTCAAGGACACTTGTTTGTGTGTTGGACTTGAGATGTCTCTCATGGCCACTGGCCAAATTGTGTGTGGATTTGTCACTTTTGCCCACATGGCCTGATGGCGCTCACTTGGTTCTTTCGCCCAATGGCAATCGCCAGAGCTATTGACGTTTTAACACCCGATGGCTCACCTGGAGTCATGAGCTCGTCTGTTTGCAATGGTGCCTGATACATCATTATGGCCTTCTTTGTGCATTTGGGAAATCAAATGTCGATACCGATGGCCACAGGCTTTTGGTTAATGGTGCAGAGCTAAGGGGTACTGCCTGCCAAGTTTAGCTATGGCACATGGTGCTAGCCATATTATCTCCCTTATCTGTTGCTTTAAGACAAATGTTTAAATTTAATTGTGTCCAAAGAAACATTCATAAATCTGTCCCTTCACTCTTAACCGTCTCATGTGGACACTCCTTCCTCTCAGGCAGGCTGCTTTATGGTGACTCTCTGTTGATGTCATGTCCTTTAGGTGGAGTTGCCTGCCCTGTCTCCCACAATGCAGGCAGGCACCATTGCACGCTGGGAAAAGAAAGAGGGAGAGAAGATCAGCGAGGGAGAACTGATTGCTGAGGTGTGGTGATGTTCCTACTTGTGTGTGTCTGTCTGTGTGTCTGTGTGTGTGTGTGTGTCTGTGCGTGTGTCTGTGTGTGTTTGTTTACATTCCCCTGAAACTCTTTTGAAATTAGCTGACTGCTTGCTGTGGTCTTCCTGCTGGTCCTCAGGTGTGTGTGTGTGGGGGTGGGGGGATGAGCTGACGCCTTGCTAATATGGTCTTCCTGCTGGTTCTCAGGTGGAGACGGACAAGGCTACAGTGGGCTTTGAGATAATGGATGAGTGTTACCTGGCCAAGATCCTCGTCCCAGAGGGTACCAGGGATGTGCCCATCGGATCGGTCATCTGCATCACTGTGGACAGGTAAGCGCAGTACTTGTTGCTGCACTAACAATATCCCAGTGGCACAGTACCTTTATTGTACCTTAACTGTTGTAAGTTGCTTTGGATAAAAGCGTCAGCTAAAGAACTAAATGTCTCACTTGTATGCACTCACCTGAGTTATTGTTAGCAGTACAGTATAGCATATAGTATAGTATAGTATAGCATAGTATATACTCTTTTGATCCTGTGAGGGAAATTTGGTACACAAGTGTTCACAATGAAGCAGGACAGGTGTAGTCACCAGTATTACAAGGCTTGTCTAACTAGGAACAGTTTTTACTGTCTGTGTGTGATACATAAGTGATCACAGTACTCACCTGTGTCACAGAGGATGGGTAATTGGGTGCAGTTTTCACCATGTACCTGCTGAATGCAGGTGTGTGACTGGAGAGCTAGCTGCAGCAGTAGAAGCATGATAGTGTTTAGTGGGTATGCAAGGATGTGCTGCTTTAGGGTCTCATCGTTGACTGGTCTGTTACCACAGACACGGACATTAACTGACCACACAGACTATATACTAAGATCACAACACACAGTAATTCCCTGTGGTCCCCTGTGTGTATGCAGCCTGCCTCCTCCCTGGCAGAAAGGCAACCATACAGGGGAAGAGAATTTCTCGTCCTCTATGGAGGCGCTTCTAAAGTTGGAGTACAGCCTTAAAGGCAGGACGTTACACACCCAAATACAACTACTGTCTAAACTCTTTTATGATTACTCAATTTATGGTTAAACTATGTTTTAGACAGACAATGCAGAATTGCTGTACTTCTCAAGGTCATTGTGTTGAAATGAGGAGTTTCATAAGGTATTTTGTACATGACAACATATGCGTAAAGTTACTGACATGACAGTGTTTGACGGCTCCTACACACAGTTGCGTGCATTGCAGTGCTGGAAACCCATCCGATTCACTTTACATGGGCTCACGTCATCCGTTGCCTAACTGAATTGTGGGTCCGTTGTGTCGCGTTTCTCCCGTCGCTCGCATTGAGAAGTTCAGCTGTTGCTGCACCGACAGACGGCACCGGCCAATCAAGCCAATCGAAGGACGGCACCAACCAATCAAATTACGGTTATACTTCAAGTGATTTGCATAGCTACCATTGGGAACACCCACTGGCATGCGTTGACGGAACGCAACTGTGTGTAGAAGCAGTTAGTATTCTTTGTTTTACCTGCTGGTACCAGAAACCCATTAACTGATTTGAGTCTTTTTTTACATGACTGGATACTCATTAACTATGCTTTATTGTATGTGACCAGTTGTATAATTCACAGCAGGCCAAAGGACATAAGCCACACACGACCACCCCGATAGACTACAAATGGCAGATAAAACGTTTTTTAAATATGTAGTAAAGAGTGCAGTAATTGAGTTAGTCTGGATTGAGGTGCTGTGCAGTAAAGTCCACGTAGTGAGATTAGAACAATGTAGCTAAGTAGAACTGGAGTAAGATGGGTCGGCCGCATCTCCCATTGAAAGATTTCACCCTCCCACAGTTGGCCAAACCAATCACAACGTTTTTCATTTAAAGTTTCATGGACATTTTGGTAGAAGTCTTTGGAACGGGAAGCTAAACTACTAGGGTCCATCCAGAGAGACCAAGAACATTCTCGCTGAGAACTGGAGAAGTGTCTGACCCTGCGTTTGCCCCCTTTAGCGCCGACCAGGTCGCTGCGTTTAAGGACTACACGCTGGAGATGGCCAACCGTGCTGCCCTTGCTGCTGCTGCCCCTGCTGCGCCACCCACTCCTGCCCCCGCTGCCCCCCCAGCAGCTCCAGGAAGCTCCTACCCCGCCCACCTGAAGGTGCGTACTGCACACTGTGTGTGTGTCTGTGTGTGTCTGTGTGTGTCTGTGTGTGTCTGTGTGTGTTTGTGTGTGTGTGTCTGTGTGTATCCCTGTGTGTGTGTGTGTGTGTGTGTGTGTGTGTGTGTCTGTGTTGTCTGTGTCTGTGTGTATCCCTGTGTGTGTGTGTGTGTGTGAGACTGTTCTGGTTTTATGTCTGTATATGATTAGGTGCCTGGTTTAACCTTCAGTAAAATAGTTCCAGTCTAATGTTTTCTTGAATTTTCTTGAATTTTTTTCTTGAATTTCCCCTTGGGGATCAATAAAGATAGATTATCTAGATAATATCTATCTATCTATTTTGTGTATGTGGTTAGAAGCCTGGCTTAACCCTTCAGTGAAATAGATGATGCTAGATTGTGTGTTCGGGTTGAGTTGGACCCAGTTGAACAGTTTATGCTTGTTGTCTGTCATGTGGAGACCTTAACCACGCCGTCATGCTCACACATTCATGTCCTCTCTCAGTGATGCAGTGAAGTGTTGAGTGCTGGGGTCCTGACCTCTCTGCAACCTGTGACGTGTGTGTGTGTGTGTGTGTGTGTGTGTGTGTGTGTGTGTGTAGATCCTGCTGCCGGCGCTGTCCCCCACCATGACCATGGGCACAGTGCAACGCTGGGAGAAGAAGGTGGGAGAGAAGCTCAGCGAGGGAGACCTGCTGGCCGAGATCGAGACCGACAAGGCCACCATAGGTAACACACACAAACTCACTTTCTCTCTCTCACACACACACACTCACTTTCTCACACACACACACACACAAACTCACACACTCACTTTCTCACACACACACACACAAACTCACACACAAGAGGGAGACCTGCTGGCCAAGATCGAGACCAACAAGGCCACCTTAGGTAACACAAATAACCATAGGTAACACACACAAACACACTATACCACCAGCACTGATCCCATACTGACACTCAAAATCACTGCACTAGACAATCATTGATACACACACACACACACACACACATAGAAGAGCAAATCAAGATCCAGTTGCACAATTCTGTTGCATCATGTGCACAAAATGCAGTTGCACAGTACAAACAACTGGGCAGGACATTGAAAGCATGCTGGCCACCATAGGTCACACACACACACACACACACACACACACACACACACACACACACACACACACACACACACACACACACACACACACACAGAGCTCTGTTTTATTCAGCCATTCAGCACACAGATGAGAAACCTGGATGCTTCTGTGTGTTGTTTGTATGTGTGCGTGTGTGTGTGTGTGTGCAGGTTTTGAGGTGCAGGAGGAGGGTTACCTGGCGAAGATAATGATTAATGAGGGCACTCGAGACGTTCCACTGGGCACGCCCCTCTGCATCATTGTGGAGAACGAGGCCGACATCAAAGCCTTTGCCGACTACGTAGAGACCGGCATCGCTGCTCCACCACCGCCGGCTCCCGCACCCACAGCGGTAAACACACACACACACACACAAACACACACTGTATGAAATGAAATGTTATGATGGTGTGTGTGTCTGTGTGTGTGAGATGAAGTATGTATGTGAAATTAGGTGTGTGAGTGTGCATGTGAGTGAGATGATGTGTGTGTGTGTGTAAGATGAAGTGTGTGTGATGGCTGACTTGTTCTCTGGTGTGTTCAGGCGACTCCTGCCCCCGTGGCTGCCCCTCCCACTCCTGCCCCCACTTCAGCTGCCCCCGCCAAGAAGGGTGGCCGGGTGTTTGCCAGCCCCCTGGCCAAGAAACTGGCAGCAGAGAAGGGCATCAACCTGGCACAGGTGGCAGGTGAGTGCTGATGCGCGCGCGCGCGCACACACACACACACACACACGCACGCACACGCACACACACACACACACACACACACACACACACACACACACACACACACACACACACACACACACACACACACACACACACACACACACACACACACACACACACACACACACACACCACTGACAACGTTGCCTTCCAGTACAGTGTTGCATATTTATTAAATAGCTAAAAAGGACCCCATTCAGACATTCCCTCTCTGTGCTATTAGCGTGTCTGAGAGAGAGAGAGAGAGAGAGAGAGACTTGTCCCCAGATGAGCTGGTCTCATGAGACTCATGGGTTTACTCTGTGCCTGCAGGCTCTGGTCCTGATGGAAGAGTCACCAAGAAGGACATTGAGAGCTTTGTGCCCCCCAAGGCTGTTCCTGTGAGTACTTATGCTATGACACACACACCTTGTTTATTGTGTGTGAAAAGGTGATTGGTGTCTGACCATTTATTATGTGTGTGTGTAGGCTGCTGCTCCGGCCCCTGCTGCTGCTGCTCCTACTCCAGTGGCTCCTGCTGCTGCCCCCACAGGAACCTACACAGACATCCCTATCAGCAACATCCGCAAGGTAACACACACACAGGAACCTACACAGACATCCCCATCAGCAACATCCGCAAGGTAACACACACACACACACACACACACACACACAGGAACCTACACAAACATCCCCATCAGCAACATCCGCAAAGTAACATACACACTCACACACACACACACACAGGAACTTAAACACAACACCCCCATCAGTAATATCCGCAAGGTAACATACTCATACTCTCTCAGGCACACACACAGACACACACACACACACACACACACACACACACAGGAACTTACACAGCATCCACATCAGCCTCATCTACAAGTATACACACACACACACACACACACATACACACACACACACATACACACATACACACACACACAACCTATGAAAGAATATCATTTTGGGCCCCCCTCCCACACCTACATAGAGCACTGAGCAAGTGGAGTTTAGTAATATAGAGAGTTGTAGCTTTAGTGTAGTGTGGTGTTATTGCTGTGTGTGTCCCGCTGGACTTGCCATAAAGACCCATTCTCTCCTGTGGTCTCCTAGGTGATTGCCCAGAGGCTGCTCCAGTCCAAGCAGACCATCCCTCACTATTACCTCTCTGTGGATGTCAACATGGAACAGGTGCTGGAACTCAGGAAGGAGCTCAACCAGGTGAGCTACTCAGCACTACACACCTACACAACACACACACACATCTCACCCACACAACATACACACCTCACCTACACAACATACACACTTCACCTGCCCAACACACACACACCTCACCTGCACAACATACACACCTCACCCGCACAACACAGACATCTCACCTACACAACATACACACCTCACCTACACAACACACACACCTCACCTGCACAACATACACACCTCACCTGCCCAACACAATAACACAACACGTCTCTCATCTGCACCCATCTGTAGATGTCAATATTTACATTACATTTACTTTTGTTTATTTAACTGACGCTTTTATCCAAAGTGACTTACTGAAGGATGAATAATATTCAAGCTGCAGTGCAGAGGAGACGTTAGGTAGGAATTACTACTGCATCAGTCAATACTCTTACTAGAGAATAAGAGTGCAGACGTTATAAGTATGTGTGTGTGCACTAGTCAAAGTGTGGTAGGAGGAGAAAGTGGTAGAAGAAGGAGGTGGAGGAGGGAAGTACATAGTAAGTGGTGTGTGTGTGTGTGTGTAGCCTGTCATTTGTGTGTGTGTGTGTATAGCCTGTCATTTGTGTGTGTGTGTGTGTGTGTGTGTGTGTGTGTGAGAATAAGAGTGAATACCGGTAAGAGTGCGGACATTATAAGCACAAGTCAAAGTGTGGTAGGAGGAGGTGGAGGAGGGACGTGCCTAGTAAGTGGTGTGTGAGATGTGTTAGGCAGTGGTAACGTAGTAGTGGTATTCAATACAAAAAGAGATCGCACACTCTGGTAGCTCAGATGCCACAATGATTTAATAGAATAGGAGACAACGTTTCGGCCAATGTGTGCGATCTGTTTTTAATATTACGTATCCCGTGACTAGCACCTTGTCAAGTTCCTAGATTCAGTGTGCGTTCGCTTTCTCGACACAAAAATGTAGTAGTAGTAGCCAGAAAAGTTGTGGGTTCAATTTCCGGCTTCCACCGTTGTGTCCTTGAGCAAGGCACTTATCCCCGAGTTCCTCTGGGGACAATGGCCCTTGAAATATAATACATATGGAAGTAGCTTTGGATAAAAGTGTCTGCTAAGCGAATAAATGTAAGATGTAAATGTTAAGTTGCTAAAAACGTTAGGAGACGAGGTATCCCCGGAAGAGTTGGGTCTTCAAAAGTGTGTTTAGGGGCGTCATGTTCTTTGGAGAAGCGCATTGGCTGTCAACATTGCATCAACATTGCAGCCTTCACGCTTGATCTCAGGAAGAAGCCAAACATTTACTCGTACGGTACATGCCTTAGGCAAAGACGCAGCTGTAATTCAGGTCACATTCCCACATTTACTCCTCTAAAAAAAATGGATGGGTCTCCAGTCTGCACTGATGTTACAGACTCTCCGCAGACGTCTGTGTATCTGAGTTCTGTGTCTATCTGGAGTTGTATATGTGTTTTCTGAATTATGTGTATGTATGTGTGTGTGTGTGTGTTCCCAGGAGGTGAAGGCTGACAACATCAAGCTGTCTGTGAATGATTTTATCATCAAGGCTTCAGCTCTGGCCTGCCTGAAGGTGCCCGAGGCCAACTCCTCTTGGATGGACACGGTCATCAGACAGTAAGATACACTAGCCGGCGTTACGCTCACACGCGTACACGCTTACACACTTAGACTCGTGCAGCAGCCCTCACACTTACACACTTACACAGATGCAACAGCCGATACACTTACACACTAACCCTACTCTCACACAGTTCCGTTGCGTTCCTGCATGTCAGTGGGTTTTCCCAACGGTCGGGGGTGTGTCCTTTAGTGTATGCCTTGAAGAGTAACCATAACTTGATTGGCTGGGGTCGGTGCCTTCCGTTGCTGTTCGTTGGTGCAGCAAAAGTTGAAAATTTCTCAACTTTTTGACGGAGGAACCACAATACACTTCTGCAACGGATAACGTAAACCCTTGTAAAGTGAACAAGATGCGTCTCTAGCACTGCATTCAACACAAGCGTGTGTAGGCACCGTTACACACTTGCACTGATGCAGCAGCCATTGCGTTAACACACTTGAACATGTAAACACTTACAGGGAAGCTACACCAGGCACGTAATTGAAGCATTCCGTTCGCAACGTGTAAAATCCATTTTAGACGAATGGTCTATTTTTTTCGAACGTACACGCCGCTATCACGTCTGGTGTAGCTACTTCCATTGTTTATAGTGGAAGCTAATTGTTGCAGCAGACGAAACGCGAACGGAACACTTCAGGTACGTGCCTGGTGTAGCTTAGCCCTTACACTGATGCATCAGCCGATACACTAACACACTTAACACACGTACACAGATGTTAACGCCCGGTCATTAATAGATCCAAAGTGTGTTATTGAGGCATTACGACAAATCATCAATGAAATACTCACACAATAAATGGTTCAAATAACAATGTTAAATTTCAGTCCGTTTTAGTAATTTTCTGTTTTGTTTTTTTGCGTTTACCCAGGAACCACGTGGTGGACGTGAGTGTAGCAGTTAGCACTCCCAACGGCCTTATCACTCCCATAGTGTTCAACGCACACATCAAAGGGCTGGCGGGCATCAGCAAAGATGTCAGCACACTGGCCACCAAAGCTCGCGATGGCAAACTCCAGCCTCATGAGTTCCAGGTGAGACACATATACACAAATACACACAGGCATGGTCTCCCTGAAGAACAGTTCAGACAGGTCAACTCTGAATACAGTTCATGTTCATGCTGTGTTTTTCTGTGGTGATGGGAACTGAGAACAAGCACATATCTCCAATGCCTTAACCCACACACGTGTTTTTCAGGGGGGCACGTTCACCATCTCCAACCTGGGCATGTTCGGCGTCAAGAACTTCTCGGCCATCATCAACCCCCCCCAGGCCTGCATCCTGGCAGTGGGGGGGTCGGAGAAGAGGCTGCTCCCTGCCGACAACGAGAAAGGGTACGACCCTCCCACACTAACAACAACCATGCAAACACGAATTACTTATGTGTGCTCATCGGTTCCTTCTATGGTCAGTGTTTAACCAGAGGGGAAAAAATACACCGTTTTTTGATGTAAGCCTTGAGCAGTGCCCATTCAAATGTGTTTACTGACCCCACCCCCCGCCCAGTGCTACAGCTGTCTGTACTGTATCTGTAATTGTGTGTGTATGCTGTGAGTAATCTGTTGTGTGTGTGTGTGTGTTGTGTGCCTCAGGTTCGACGTAGCCAGCATGATGTCCGTCACACTCAGCTGTGACCACCGGGTTGTAGACGGAGCCGTGGGTGCTCAGTGGCTCGCCGAGTTCCGCAAGTTCCTGGAGCGGCCAGTTACCATGCTGCTGTGACCTCTCAACTCTGACCCCGAGCAACCTCTGCCCCCTGACCTTCGACCCCTCTCATAGACTCTCTCCCCCTCTCGGGCAGAGCCGCTCGAACCGCCGCATGGACAGACACTATCCAACGCGCCACATCAGTGTTGTCCACCCACACAACGCACAGAAACAACGCACACACACACTCCCATTCGGTGCGCACATCATCTCAAAACTACAAACGCACTCTCTCAAAACGCCACACTTGGAACACCAGAGCCCCACATCTAGCAGTGGGAGAGGGGGGGGGGGGCTTTGGGTTCATCCCTGGGGGGGGTCATACTGCCACCCCCTCACCCGTAGTCAGTCTGAAAGTAAAGGTCAAGTAGAGCTAGCATTGCAGCCCTATCTCTGATGTTCTGTCCGTCTTCTGTCTCAGTCGTGTTTGAAGTCTGCCTGAGATTCCTCACGGCAGTGAGGAGTGAGCTCCCGTTCAGCCATGCCATGTGAATTAGGTCGAGGAAAAGTGTTACTTAAGGGTGGATTCTGATCACACACATTTGTCCCCCCCCCCCCCCCTGTTTTCTCTTTGAATTCTCACGCTTTGCTGTAGGTAGCCCAGAGTCCGGGTCACTGTACATATGAAGCTGGAGTCTTTAGTCGGTTTAACGTCACATATGCCCCTCTCTCTGTTCACACCTGGCCAGGTGGCTCCACCCCACATCTGCCGGGAGCACACATCACTCCGCAGAATGTAAACTCCCGTCACACACACTTCCTGCAGGGGCGTGGCACTTTCTAACCGTTGTGGGAGTGGTTATTCCTTCAATGCTGGCAATTATCCTGTTATTTATTTTGACCGCATCGTTTGGATGTTGTCTTAAGGGGAATGTGAACTTTTAAAAAAGAAACCATTTTGTTGTGTTTAAAGAAAACTTTTTGTTTTGAAAAATCAATGGGAGGTGCTTTTAATTAATGTTATTCTATTACAGATTTCAACTCTATCCCCCAAAAGGTATTTTAATGAAAGGGAACTGGGAGGACTGCAGTATGACATGAAATAAATTCTCTGTGACTTTCACTTCAGAGATTTCTTTGCAGACACAAACTCAAACACTTCACATTTTAGGACAGCGTACACAAAGGGAGCATAGTGTGGGCAAACTCACCATATGTATAATAATAATAATAATTAATAATAATAACAACCCTGTGTTTTAAACCTCTCAACCCCTTTGACCTGGTTGTCTAAGGGTAGAAGGTGTTGCCTCTCCAATACTGCCAAAGCTATAAGACCACAATGTAAATACAATGGCATCATTTCACGTATGTTCTAAATGTTATTTAATTAGAAAACTCAACAAAATTAAAACCCCTTAAACAGTGGGTTACACAAACTGAGTTCAGATTCAGGAGAGCCAAGAGACTTCATTGTGCTCTGTGTGTTTGGAGTTTTGGGCCATAATCACACACACACACACACCCCACATGCACACTGAGGTGGTGCTTACATCAGGCACCTGTAAACAGTACTGCTTATATTAAGCCCTCCAGTGTGTGTGTGTGTGTGTGTGTGTGTGTTTGTGTCTGTCTTTGTGTCTGTCTTTGTGTGTCTGTACACATAGCCTGCCCCCATTGTGTCATCTGTACGTGGGACCTGTATGTTAATATATGAAGACTATGGGCTTCACCTCTGGAAGGCTGCTGTGTGTTCTTGCTTTTGATTTTGGTTGTTTGTCTCTCGGTTTTGTGGGTAAGTGAGTGGATGGCAGCACTGGAACCATGGTAACCAACCAGACAACAAAAGGTGTGTGTGTGTGTGTGTGTGTGTGTGTGTGAGAGAGAGAGAGAGAGAGAGAACGTGAGAGAGTGTGAGTGTTTGTGTGCATGCACACACCAAGTGAATCTGGGGCTGTGCAATTATGTATGTGTGTGTGGGCCACATCAGAGAGTCCAAAGGAACACAATGTAACCACACATGGTGAGTCTGTCTGTGTGTGTATTGGATCACACAGTGAGTGTGTGTGTGTGTGTGTGTGTGTGTTACAGAATACATGTGAGGGTCAGAATAAATGTTTATGCATTATAGCACAAAGTTGAAGAGTCAGTGTCAGTGTGTGTGTGTGTGTGTGTGTGTGTTACAGCACAGACACAGAGAGAGTTAGTGTGTGTGTCCGCACGTTGAAGGCGCCTGTGGCAGTCTCCTCGTTCACTGTCTTCGGGAGGTTGAGATGGAGATGGTACATGTCCTCTACTTCAAGTAGAACATCATCCTAAACACACACGCACATACAATTCGGGTTACAGTGGTATTAGCCAAACTTTAACACAAAGATACATTATGAGCTCAGTCCTTCTGTACCCATTTAACCAAGAACTCAAACTCACTGAGATCTAATGCCACTACACTCTAGAAGGAACCTTTCATTATAAATAAATAAAGACACAACACATAGCAAACTGAAAGTGTGACTTATAAAAGCATATGGCCCTGCCTGCTTTATGAACCTGCCTAGCAGCATGTAATGACTGGGCCAGTGGTGTGTTTCTGACACACAGCGGGTGTCTCATCTATTGTAATCTAGCGGTCTGTGTGGGCAACATTACTTCTGCAGGCTTGCTGTTGGCATATGGCTGTTATTTAGGCTCACTTAAACTCTTTAAGTCGACCCTGAAAGACTGAATGTCTGCAGTTAAAAATCGCTTGCTCTGGCTAACAGCTCTCAGCTACCTAGCCTTACCATGTGTCCAGTTCAGTATTACACTTGACTCAGTATTACACTAAATACTGCCTCAAAATGTCACCGGCATGACTGACCGACTGACAGTGTGTAGAAACTGAAAATGTCATGAGAGCATGTCTGAGGATGAGGATGTCAATTAATGACTATTATTATTGTGATGATGAAGAGTATGGCGCCACCTGTGAGATGCTGAGCTGGCATTCTCTCGCAGAGCGAACCCCGGGGAGTTCTATGGTGAGCTCCAGACTGCTGGGGCGGCCCTGATCGCCTGTGGCACCCGTGCCCGAGTGCAGTGTGAGCCGGTGGACTGGGCGTGGCAGGAGGGGGCTCTCTGAGCTGGAGATCACCTGGATGAGCCCTGGCTTGGCGGGCTGCCCGCCCCCACCCAGGTCAAGGGTCACCCTCCCTGCGGGGGGGTCATCTGTCCCCTCCAAAGCCATCCCCTCATCGCCACGCAGGGACGCGATCTGCTGCAGGAGAGAAGGGGCTGAAGGAGGGAGAGAGAGAGAAAGAAAATTAACTGAAGGAACAATTGGAGGTTAGTGTAGGAGCCATTTATGACATTTGTGTTAATTTATTGACTCCTGCTGATGAAAGATGACCATGTGGCCTTGGAACAGAAAGAGTTCAATTGCACACCTGTGCCAATTAGTGGCATATACAGTAGGTAGACAAAGGAGGAATCCTTGAGTTGGTTGGAAAAGTTGGAACTGTTTGTTGGAAATGCATGGACGCCAGCAGGCATATGGGTTTTCAATTTATTTATCAGTTTATTTAGCCTGTTTATTTGTTTTAGTGACCGTTTATCGTATTGGATTTATTGGATGGATTATATAGTTTGTTTTCCATATTTATGTTTTCATTATAAACAGTTTTTGAGTTTATTTATCGAAAGAACAAATGCTACTTCATTGGAATAAAACAAACAATCTACTGAAACCCCTGAGGTGTCAACAAGTGACTTACTGGAAGGCACTGCAGCTAGTTTTCATCTGTGCACTGCCTGTGTTCATCACACCTGACAGTAATGTGACACTCTTTGCTTCCATTTGGGAAGTGCTGAACACTTATAATACAGACACTCTCCTCAAACTGGGCCTTATCCGACTATCCCATCCCATCCCATTTCTCCTCTGATGTGGAGGCATACATACACACACACACACTCAGGAGCATTGGTGGTGCAGCACACTCCTGTGTCCCCTCAGGGTGTCTCCCTCTCACCTGGGCTGGGCTGTGCGGGTGGCGGGACCGGTTGTTGTGGTTGCCGCGGTGACACCAGACGGTCCTTGACGCCCTGGGTGCTGCCCTTGCAGGCGGTGGTGAGAGTGGTGTAACCTTGGGCCAGACTCAGGCCGTGCTGCTGCTGGGCGAAGCTCACGGCCAGCAGGTGGAGCTGTTCCATTTCCCTAGGGTCCCCATGCGCTCGCACCACCACATCAGGGCTGAAAGCCACATCCAGCACGCTGTACTGCTCTACAGGGCGCCGCCAGGGACAAACAGAGCAAGGGACAGGCAGAGTGTAAGAGATGCAAATAAACAGTTTATGTAAACAGTCTCAACTCAGTGTCTAATGTAACATTTTCCCCCAATGGCCAGTACATGAGATTTGTGCTGCCCCTTTTTATGTTTATCCCAGAACCAACCCACCCGGCATACTCTTTTACCTGCCCTAGGC
>NC_055973.1:19556769-19606769 GCF_018492685.1 Alosa sapidissima
TGTTTGTGTGTGTCTGACCTGGCACGCGTCCACTTTGCCCTCTGTATAGCCAGCACAGAGCATCCTGGGAGTGATCTCTCCGTTATACATGCAGGAGCTGTTGCACTTCTTGGTGCTGATGAGCGGCACTGGGGCCTCCTTCAGAGTATCTGGGATATGAACTAAAGCAAAGCAAAGCGTTAGAGGCCAGAGACACTGCAGAGCATTATAGGCCTATTTATAGTTCAGACGATAGCTGACGCAGAGCTGTAGGCTTTCATAGTCCAGCCGCAGCACAAATTGTCGAAATAGAACGTCAACTACTTTCTAAAACAACTTGGACACACCGTGACCCACGGCAACAACACAGTAGAACTCAAACTCCAGTAGAACTTTGAGTTGATAACCAATTACAGTACACGACAACGTCTGCGGCATTTAAACATTTTTGATGTACGCAACAAGGTGCGCAACACCGCAGCAAACTGAAATTTTCAGATTTATGTCATATTTTGTCTAGCAACACTTGTCACCTGGACTTTAAATTGGTAGAGCCAGAAACACTGGGGCCTCCTTCAGAGTCATTAAAGGGACTTTTTTTTTTATTGTTGTTATGTGGTCTTGTATTTTATATAAATGTGGTCTTATGTGTTGATAATTGATTGATTGATTGATTAAATCTGGAATATGAACTGGAGCAAAGCAGAGCATTGGGGGGGAGCAGAGGCACCAGAGCTCCATGTGGACTTTAGCCTCCACACAGCCTTTACAGAGTACCAGTGCAGGGGGACAAAATTGTGGCCTGACCCAAGATGACTGCTCTCTTATCAGAGGTCATTACTTAGATTTCCACTGAGATTAACCCCAGGGAAACCTTACTGATAGGACCCTTAAAAATGTTAAATCAAAGGAGATAACATGAATTAATGATTGATGTTGAGAAAGAAAGATATAGCTGAGTGATTTGTTTAACCTTCTAACCTTCTAACACTGTTCATGCCAAACAAATCAATCTTGTGTAAATTATAGGAACCCATATCAATGTTCGCACACACATGCATGCATGCACATATACACACACATGTACACACACACAAACACACACACACACGGTTCATGTTGTCAGTTCATGTCATGTTGCCACTTGTGCATGTGAACCACCAGTGTTCGCACACACATACATGCACAGTGCACACACACACAAAAATACACACACCCACACACAAACAGACACACCAGACACACACACACACACACACACACACACACACACACACACACACACACACACACACACACACACACACACACACACACACACACACTAATTTGACTCATTTTGCTTCCTCATTCAGGGACTGTGCAGGACAGGTGTCTTGCGACGCCACATTTTCCCTAGGCGTCATAGGAAATTAAAGCAAGTGCATTATATTTGTAATTAAATTAACAAGGCAAAAGCAATATATTGCATATGCCTGTAAGTAAACTGGCAAATGTATTGCCTGCATTTGTTAGAAACAGAGTTATAGATATGTAATACTTTACTTTTTAATTGTACTATATCTGTTTCTTTCCACACTTGCGACTGGGTACACTTTATGTGTGCCTCCTAATTTGTATTTCATTCTACTTTCTTACCTTTTCCTTTTATTCCTGCCTGCCTCCCTTTTTACCCTACAATGTTCAGTGCTTTGAGTACATGATAAAGTGCTCTACAAATAAAATGTATTATTATTATTATACAAAAGAGCCGGTTTTTCATGTTGCGATCCGATTGCAGGTTTTGTATTGGGGTTTGAGGCCAGGTGGGGTGACTGCTTTCTCTTTTTACTACATAATGCCAGAAGTGAAAGGGCTTGCTGTGATGCTTAATGAAATGTGCTCAAAGTAAGAGCTGTATGAGGGACTCTTAGGCAGGTTGACCCCTGTATGAGGGCCCCCATGGAAAAGTGATGCATTAGTGAGGCACCCTGTGATGAACAGTGGATGGAAGGATGTATGAGGAGCACCTGTCTGTGTGAAGTGCATGAGTGTGCTTCATGAAGTGTCACAGAATGCCAGCATATGGTTGAGTATGTGCCCTGACTACCATACCAACATCCATGGCTTTTTGGTGTTGTGGTCAAGCTACACACTTGCTACCCCATAGCCCAAGTTTGAGGCCTGACTGATCCTTCTATTTGCTACAGTGTAGGCCTATCCCCTGCTTTTCTCTTTTGAGACAAATTACTTACTAAACTTTCATAAAGTCAGGTGCAGGTCTCAAGAGGGAAAGTGGATGTTGTTATGTGTGTGTGCATGGGTATACATGGGTGTACAGTACGTGCACAAACTCATGGATGTGTGTGTATGTGTATATCTGAGAATGTTTTGGGAGATGTATGGAGCTTTTAACCAGTAAATAACAGTGATTTTGATTATTTTATATGATAATTTGTATGTTTTAATCATTATAACTTCATATCTGTAAAATATTGATTTTCATTCCACAATGGTACAATGTTGCCTGGGAGCAATATTTTTGTTAAGTATGAGACTTGTAATACATACATATTTTTGTTCTAGTGTTAAGTTATACAGATACTGTAGGTGTTTTAAATGAATAAGTTAGCTTTAATTCATAAAAATAGGAATTATTTTACTTTTTATTGTTATGGTACAATGTTGTCTTGAGGCAACATATCTTAAAAAAATATATATAAAAAATATTATTATTATTGTTAAAGTGTACTTTTTTTTTTAACTTTTTTTTTTCACAAGTTTTCTGAACAATTGTACATAGCGCCACAGTACAGCCATGTACATAAATATACAAATATACAGTACAATATACATACACAAATATCCTCTACCCACCCCCCACCCTCCCCAGTCCCCATGCATCCTCATAACCTATCCATACAAGTTTATATTTGAAGTGAACCTACATCTTGCCGCCCTCAATCAAAAAGAAAAAAATAGAGTATACCCCACATACATACAAAAAAAAGAAGAATGTACATAAAAAGAGGCATAAATAAAACTAAAGAAATAAAAAGTAACACAAATGATAATAATTAAACACAGGTAAGTAATTTAGTTGTACTCAAGGTAGCCCTACTCCTCTTCCCAGTCTACTGCAAAAACCTTATCAAAATAATCCATGAAAGCCCCCCAGGTGGAATAGAATTCTCCCACGTTTCCTCTGAGAGAGTATTTTATCTTTTCTAACTTTAAATGATACATGATGTCTTTAAGCCATCTGGTGTGGGATGGAGATTTTGGGCCTTTCCAGTTCAACAGGATAAGGCGTCGGGCTAATAAGGTTGCAAATCTCACCACTGTTTGGGATCTTCCTGACCACAGGAAGTGGAAGTCATCAGGTTCGGTCCCAAATATGGCCGTGACTGGATGTATTTCAATAGCAATGCCTAAAGCGTCCCTGAGTGATGTAAATACCACCTCCCAGAATGTTTGCAAGCAAGGGCAGGCCCAGTACATGTGTATCAAGCTAGCTGGAGCACTTTGACACTTTTCGCATAAAGGGTCTATAGAGGGGAAGAGTCTTGCCAGTTTCACCTTGGAGTAATGCAATCTGTGAACAATTTTAAATTGTAGCAAGCTGTGTCTGGAGCATGATGAAGATACATGCACCAGTCTCAAAATTTTGCTCCATTCATCCTCTGAAAAGCTGAAACCCAGGTCTTCTTCCCAAGATGTTCTTAAGTTAGCTACTGTCTGTGGGTTTATGTTGCTTATGAAGGTGTAAATGAGGGAGATGGCGCCTCTATGCGGTATTGTTATGGCTAGTAGTTCATCCAGCGGTGTTGGGGGGGCCAAATGGGGAAAAGCTTGATAATTATGTTGAACAAAATGTCTTATCTGAAGATAACGGAAATAATCAGAGTTAAATCAGAGTTAATCAGGTTACATTTTTTTGAGAGCTCACTAAAAGAGGCAAATACCCCATCTACGTAAAGGTCTTGTATGTAGTGTATGCCATTTGAATGCCAGGCTCTGAAAGCTAAGTCAAGCTTTGAGGGTGTAAACAAATGATTATGCAGTAGTGGTGCCCTGAATGAGATGCCATGTAAATTAAAATGTTTTCTAAACTGTCCCCAAATCCTGAGAGTGTGAGTGACAACTGGATTGTTCATCTTAATCTTTGTAGACTTCAATTGAGCGGAGGCAAGGGAGAAGGCTGAAGGGAAATTGGTTTCCATCCTAACCCAACTTGAAGCCCCATCTCCCTGACTGGATGCCCTCCATCCTAGGACTTTCTGTATATTGCATGCCCAATAGTAATGTAGAAGGTTTGGCAAGGCCACCCCCCCCTCCCTTTTTGGTCTTTGCAGATAAGGCTTCTTGATCCTGGGATGTTTACCAGCCCAAATAAATTTTGACATGGCCTTGTCCAGGTCTTTGAATTTGTTCAAGGGGATAAAAATTGGAATATTTTGAAAAAGATAAAGAAAGCGGGGGACAATGTTCATTTTGATTAGGTTAATACGCCCCACCATAAACATAGGTATAGTCCTCCACCTCTCCATGTCCTGTTTACATTTCTCAATCAGGGGGGAGAAATTGCTTTTAAATAAGTGGTTATATGAGCGAGTGACTGTGATACCCAGATATTTAAATTTTGAGGGCACCGTCTTGAAGGGTAAATTCGGTGTTGGCCGTTTAAGAGCTACATTGTTAACAGGGAACAAATCACTCTTTTCCAGGTTAAGTTTATAGCCGGAGAGTTTTTCAAAATGTTCCAGAATGCTGAGAATGGCTGGTAAAGATATGTCTGGGTCTGTTATGAAAAGCAAAATATCATTAGCATAGGCTGAGATTTTGTGAGGAAGCCCCTCTCTAATAATACCTTTAAAAGCCGTACAGCTCCAGAATGCCATTGCCAAAGGTTCAAGGAAGATATCAAAAAGTAGGGGTGAAAGAGGACATCCTTGTCTGGTTCCTCTTTGAAGAGGAAAATATTCAGAGGATATATTGTTGGTGCGCACTGAAGCCAGAGGGTTAGAATATAATAATTTTACCCAGGATATAAAGTTTGGGCCAAATCCAAATTTTTTCAATGTTTCAAAAAGAAAAACCCACTCTACCCTATCAAATGCCTTCTCCGCGTCTAGCGACAAGACCAGTTCAGGTGCCTCCACAGTCTCTTTAGTAAAAATAATGTCAAAGAGCCTGCGAGTATGAGAGGAAGAATGTCTGCCCCGGATAAATCCAGTTTGATCAGGTGAGATGAGAGAGGGGAGGATTCTCTCAAGACGCCTAGCAAGGCCCTTGGCGATAATCTTGTAGTCTACATTAAGGAGGGAAATTGGTCGATACGATCCACATAGTGTGGGGTCCTTTTCTTTTTTGGGTATAAGGCAAATAGATGCTTGGCATAATGTATGTGGCAGATGGCCAATGTCTAGGGATTCTAAACACATGTTTTGCAGTAGAGGTGTGAGTTCCCGGGAAAACTTTTTGTAAAATTCTACAGGTATCCCATCAGGACCTGGGGATTTTCCTGATTGTAAGCTAGAGATAGATAGCGGCTTGGATTTCGTCTTGTACCAGAGGGCGTTCTAAATCTGCCCTATCATCCTCATTAAGTACTGGAAATTCTAGGTTTTGGAAAAATGCTGCTATACTCTCAATATTTGGGTTGCATTCAGAAGTGTACAAGTTGCTATAATAATGAGCAAATGTGGCATTAATCCTTTTTTGGTCAGTGATAAAGTTCCCAGACAGGTCTTTAATTTTTGATAGATATCGTGAAGCATATGACTGGCAAATCTGATGGGCCAATAACCTTCCAACCTTATCACCCTGTTCATAAACTAGATGGCGTGCTCTAAGCAGTTGTTGTTCTGCCTCTGCAGTAGATGCCAGGTCAAACATGCTTTGCAATTTTAGCCTTTTCTGATATAAATCCGGAGAGGGAGATATAGCATGTTGGATATCTAGATGTTTGATTTTGTCTGATTAGTCAGATAGCGTACTTGAGCGAAGTTTTTTATTGTAGGCAGCAATGCTGATAATATGGCCCCTCAGACACGCTTTGAGTGTTTCCCAGAGAGTACCAAATGTGGTCTCCTCTGAGGAGTTTGTGTCCAAAAATACCTGTATATGTACTTTAATTGCTTCTGTAAACTCTGGGTTGGAGTGGATTTAAATGCCAGATTCTGTGTGCTACAGGGCAGTCAGTGAAAGTTAAATGAAATGAAACAGGGGCATGGTCTGAGATAGTGATACTGTGATAGGTTGTCTGTCTAACCGAGGGGATTAGCTTAGTGTCAAGCAGAAAAAAGTCGATTCGGGAGTAAGTCTGGTGTACCGGCGAGAAGAAAGAAAAAACCTTGCTGTTTGGATTTGCAAATCTCCAGGGATCAAACAGACTGTATTCCTCCATTATATGTTTAATGGCTGTGGCTGTTTTAGACAGGGGAATAGCCCTTGGTGAGGATCGGTCCAAAGTAGGATCCACAGCACAATTAAAATCTCCCCTTATTATGAGGAGGTGGTTGTCAACATTTGGGAGGATGGAGAAAAGTTTGATTATAAAGTCACTGTCATCCCAATTGTGAACATCCACACAGGCCAAAACGACCTGCTTGTTACACAATTGTCCAGATGCAATAACAAACCTGCCATCTTTATCTGGTATGACAACTTCGCTAACCCAAGGTATACCGTTCCGTATGATAATGGCTGTCCCTCTAGCCCTTGCATTAAACCCAGAGTGGATGATGTCACCTATCCATTTCCTTTTCATTTCGAGGGCCTCAGTTGTGCGTAAGTGGGTTTCCTGAACAAAGACTATGTCAGCTTTGAGATCTGCAAGACGAGCTAACACCCTATTCCTTTTGACTGGGTTATTCAGGCCCTTCACATCTCATGTGATGAAGTGTATATCTCTAGTGTTACTCATCCTTAAGGTTAGTGTTACCAAATTCAGTGGGGATACCATAAAGAGAGAGAATTAAAAGCTAATAATATAAAAAAAGAAAAAAAACAAAGAAAAAAAAAAACATAAAAGGAAGCTTAATGATTTTAGGGTGCGGCAATTGCTGAGTATTGCTCAACATGTGCTAAATAAGAGACATAGACAGCTTATGTGAGTGATGCACTAAAGTGTACATTTTTAAACAGAAAAAACAATGGCAATATTGTTTTCCACAAGGATATCATGATGGGTACCATAGAGGGTTAAAAATACTCTTTGTCATTTTTATTGGTATTTAAAACCGTCTGGTCAAATTTGACCGTGAACAGTAAATTAAGGTGGGGTAGCAACGTTTAAAGGTTAACCCACACCAAATCCAAAAGTCAAGAAAAAGGCACTTATATCTGGAAGTTAAGGGGGTGTTAAATGCCATAAAAGGTTTCAAGGTCCAAATTTTTTGGAAAGATGACCTTAGCGGTGTGTGTGTGCATGCGTGTGTGCGTGTGTGTGTGTGTGTCTGTATATGTGTGTGTGCGTGTGTGTGTGTATGTGTCTGTTTGTTGTTGCGGGTGGTTGTTCTTACCATCATCAGGCTGTGTGTATCCCCAGCCAGAGATCCAGCACTGTGTTCCTCCCGACAGGTCGAAGTCGTACTTGGGCAGACACACTGGTCTGATGGTGTCTGCCACACAAACACAAACGTGGTTATTATGGCAGCACACCAGGCCAGTGAATCACTGTCCACTCTGCCATATTTAGAAGGTATCAGAAAAGTGATGCTGACATCCATAAAACCTAGAATATGTCCACCAAACCAAATTGTGCTCTACTAACTAGTCCCATAACTATGTACTAGTACAATGTACAGTATGTCAGTGAATGAATACATTCGGAAATTATGAATAACTGTAGTAGTTGTTTACAATTGTGCATATGGTAGAGTAACTAAGAACTGCAGCTAGAGCAATCTGCATATGAAAACAACAATCTTTAACTGAACATTTCATCCTCATCACCCAAACGGAATCTCACTAAAACACCTGCCGCACAGGTGTGAGACTCACCTGAGAAATTGAGAGGCGTCTTAAGTTTCATGAGCGCGATGTCATTGTCGTGCGTTCTGTGGTTGTAGTTCTTGTTGTAGATGATCTTCTCTACGGCGTGGCCAATGTACTCCCCCATCTTGGCTGAGTTTCGGGTCACAATCCCAGCATAGACCACCCAGCTGGACACCTGAGGTAGTCTGTAGCTGCCATGGGGAAAAAACATGTTTATTTACTATATGCTGACAATTATGTCTTAAAAGAGAAGTAGTCTTTGATTATAGTATTGAATTTACAGATATTCTCCAGTAAAACACAGCCTCGGGAGCATGGGAGTGGTGTTTGTGTGTGTGTGTGTGTGTGTGTGTGTGGATGTGTGGGTGGGGATGGGGGCGTTTAATTGGCTGTGATCTCAAATATCAACACCCTTGTGCCAGAATCAAAGGGTCACCTTTAAACTACTTGCTAGGTAACATTAGTGTTTCTCAAATTAGGCAACATCATGGGTTCAATTCCGAGTAGCCAAATGAAATAACATGGTAAAAGAATAAAAGTGATGAATTGATCCACCGACATCTTGGCTGTGAATGCTGTTTCTATACTCATGCCTAGTAATAGCCTAACATGGCAGACCTCAATGTGTCACTCTCACCCCTCTACACAGAGTAACACACACACACACACACACACACACACACACACGTACAGGTGCACACCTGACGTCAGAACTCAGCTACAGGGCCTCAGTGTGGAGACAGCATAACTGACAGGCAGTGGAGCAGGTGTGTGTGTGTAGACATGATCGTTCTTACTTGTGCACGCAGTGTGCAGCGGTGACGATCCACTGGCTGGTGATGATGGATCCTCCACAGGTGTGTCGATTGCTGTAATAGAGGCTCACCTGCCACGGCCACCTGCCCAGCGTCGCCTCCACGCCCCCGATGATGCGAGGCAGCTTCGCTCTCATGCCACACTCTGGCACAACACATTCACATTCATGCATATACACACACACACACACACACACACACACACACGCACGCAGACATATACACACACACACATTAAATGGTACTGCATGTATGACCTTTTCTACTCTATTAAGCACTCAAAGCTCTTTGCAAATTATGCCTTACATTCACCCATGGAGGCTGACATGCAAGACTTGACTTTGCTGTGTAGAGGAACTGTTATTGACTTACCAAAACACTTCAAAGCAATAACCTTCCCAGTACTGCAGCTTCCCCTTAGTGAGAAAATATAAAAAGACAAAACAGAAAGAAGATAAATATATATATATGATTTTTTACTCATATTATATGAGTTTGTGTCACACATAGCCTTAGTGCTGAATGAAAATGATATTCAGGAAACAGTGGGCTACCTAAACTGCCATAAGCTCTCCAGACTGGTCTGTTGTTCTGAGGCAATCTGAACAAACCCATCTGTGTAGTTTGGTCCAATGTCAGTTAAATTGACTCCTTTATGTTTGGTTAACCTGGAAAAGGGGAGTTCTAAGGTAAGAAACATGGGTGGATAAAAATAATCACCATGGATGGAATGTAAATAAGACAACCTTACAGGTTAACTTAAAATGAAATAGGAAACGTGTTATTGACATTATTGCACTTGATATTGGACATGCTAAATATGTCAACCAAAAAGCTATATAAAAAGAGATGTGGTGACAGTTGACATGAGAAACTCCTCTCTGATAGTATGGTGATGCAAATGACAACTTGACAGATGCTAACCCTGAGACATGCTAACCTGAAAGAGGCCTGTTTTTTGACACCTGTCGATCTCTGAGTGAGTAGGATTTATTGAAATGCCTAGGCTATTATACAAACTCCAAGAAACCATTTCACCTTAGATTTAACCTGGCAGTATATCTTATCTGAAATGTACAAAGCCTAGCCTAGCTTAGCTGACCTTCTAACCTAACCTGAATGCTAACCTGAGGTAGTCTAGCCTAGCTGACTTAGCTATCCTAACCTGAATGCTAACCTGAAGTAGCCCAGCTGTCGGCACACGAGCGTGCCCAGTGAGGAGTTCCAGCGCTCGTAGCAGACGGGCAGCCATGTGGGCAGCCTCTCCAGTTGGATCTCCAGCAGCGAATTCTCTGGACTGATCCTGTAAAAAACTGAACCTGATTCATTGAAAATCCCCTCAGACTAAACACGTCCAAAGACAAAGACAAAAAACACACACTACATAAGAGTACAAGGAGCAGTCTCTAAATGGTATAGATATCTGGGAAAAGGGGGGTCGATATAGTGATTGATTTTTACTTAGATTTTCTCTAACCTAGGTGGCAGAGTAGCTTAAATCAAAAGCAGCAGAGACATGAAGCTCATGCAACATGCTCCAATGTTCTGTGTTTGTAAGAGACACTAGCTGCTTTTTAACAATGTCTTATGAACCTTTTTCAGTTTGTTGTAGGCTACTTGAGCAGTGTCTTTCTATGAGCTTTCTATTGATGAACTGCTGAGTTATATCTCTCAGCTCTCTTCTCCTAGATGTTCAGAACGGGGATGACTGGGAGCCAGTCAACAGCTGATCCCAGTAAACCTGCAGTCCGCTCACCTTTCCGCGGGTCTGTCACGGAAATGTCATCTGTCACATTACAGAAGGACGTCTCTTTGGTGTCCTCAAACCCAGCTGGGCTCTGGGAGGAGGTAGGCTTCAAAAGCAGCTTCACTGCAAGTACACACATACCGCCATATTTACGCGCGCACACACACACACACACACACACACACACACACACACACACACACACACACACAAATTTAGGTCTAAATCCTTGTCACTTTGTTCTCAGTAAATGAAGCCAAACAGCTACTTTTAAACTGAACTGATTCATCCAACACACACACACACACACACAAATTTAGGTCTAAATCCCTGTCACTTTGTTCTCAGTAAATGAAGCCACACCTACTTTTAAACTGAACTGATTCATCCAACACACACACACACACATACACACATACACACACAAACTTTCCCCCAAGCCCGAAACTTTTGCATAGTAGAATCCATGTAGTTTGTCTAAGCATGCTGCTTAGAAGCCTGCACCCAGATGCCTTACTCACAGATCACCCACTCATCTGCCATTACATGCCCAATCCTGTTCCAGGCCCATACACACACACACACACACACACACACTGGTTAGCATACTCATTAGTGGCCACTCCCAGATCACCCACACATGTGCCATTGCAAGTACAGTCCTGGGCACCAGGCACCACACGCACACACACACACCAGGGACCAGGCTAACTGTAAAAGGCCCTGCAGCATTGACAGGAGACTCTACGCTTGCACTACACCAAACCTAAACTCCAAATACCAATGACAACCTTTTCTCTGATACATGGATGATACATATTTGCTTGATTACGGCTAGACACAGTAAATCTGCATGGTCAGGCAGTATTTGGGGAAAGGTCACATTGACTTAGCTGAATGGTGTTAGATGAGGTGGCATCAGCAGTGATGGTGGCATAACTTACCAATGTGCCACACTCCCACGGCCACTCCCCCCAAAAGGCCGAGGACACACAGCGCCACCAGGAACCGGGCAAGCCTCTGAACCGCCACGCTCCCCGATGGCGGCCTGAACACTGGGGTAGAGGAGCGAATGCTAGTTAGCGGCCGAGTCGACTGACCACAGCATGCTGATGCTGATGATGCTTATCTCATGACTTTCCCTGGAGCGAACTGAGCCTGCTGTGCTGATCTATTTCTGAATGGTGCAACACTACTGTAATCACCATACGTAAATGCACCCTGACTCAGGCACAGGTCTGGGTCTGACTCGGCCCAGATCAGTGTCTGCATCAGAGCCAGGCCTGCTCCGCTCCACGGTCACCTGCTGTCAGGAGCTGACAGGTACACAGGTGTGATAAGTGTGCAGCACCCAGGTGTAGCTCAAGTGTTTCTGCAGCTCGCTTTGTGTAGCAAGGCACTATATCAGCGAGATAACGTAGAAATGCAGAGAGCACACGTTGATGAGAATACACACATACAGTTGCTAAATAAGTGAATGTGAATGCATGGTGCGGGTGCAGTGTGGTCTTGCCTTGGTGTGGCGTGGTGTGTGTGTGGTGCTGAGTGTGTGTGTGCTGCAGAGTGTGTGTAATGTGGCCTTCCTTTGGTGTAGCATGGTGTGTGTGACGTCCATGTGTGTGGTGCAGTGTGTGTGTGTGTGTGTTTTTTTTACCCCCCCCCCCCCCCCACAAATGCACAAATAGGCTGACACCAGACATAATTTCACTGCATTTCTTACTTCCAGTAACTATATGCATGTGACAATAAACTTCCTTGTATTCTTGTATCCTTGTGTGTAAGGTGGTCTTGCCTTGGTGTGGCGTCCCGGTTCCTCTGACCCAGGCAGGGGGGCCCTCGGTTGCCCCCTCCCCTGCTGGCCCCTCTTGCTTCCCCGGGTACACCGTGGGCCCAACGGCCCCCGGGTTCTCAATGACAGACAGTGAATCAGCACCCAGACTCTGTAATACACACACAGGACAACAGCCACTCCTAATCCCGTCTGTCCAACACACACACACAAACACACACACACACACTCACACACGGACGGGTCATTTCAGGAGTCATAATCTCAAACAAATCCTCTTTCTGTCTGTCTGCGCGAAAAAAAAAGAGAATGAATTCAGGATTGTGAGAGAATTATATAAACGGATAGGCTTCCCATCCCAAAGCTGCACTAACTGTACGCTCTCCACTGTAAACAGCCGTCCCAATACCCATGACCTGTTTACCTGACACCGCACACCTCAGTGCACTCTACCTCCCGATGACCTTCATCTGACTTCGTCTCTCGGCCGCTGTCCGGTTGATGGAATGCGAGAAGAGAAGAGAAGAGAAGAAAAGAGGCTCTCACCATGTTTTTGCCGTGGGTGCTGGGGAGGAAGTCGTGGCTGTGGTGGACGCTGCCGCCCTTGTTCAGCCGCGAGACTCCATCCACTCTGCCTAGGTGTTCAGCTGCGCTCGGCTCGTCGTTGTGCTCCTCTCCTCTCCCCAGCTGTCCTGTCCAGCGTGCTCGCTGCCATTTGGTCAGAATGCAACTCGGGATTTTCGCTTCACAAAGAGACAAAGAGGTCAGCAGAGGCCTGAAAGAATGAAGCCGTTGTTTGCGCAGGAGGGGGAGTACGGATCGGGGGGGGGGCTGAGCTCAGTGGGCTGAACCAGTTCTTTGTGGGGGCTGACCATCTCCAGAGATATCCCCCACCTAGCCACTGATAGTGTGCAGGTTGCTTAGGAACACCTTTACCTGTGCCAACGCGGTGTGTGTCCACTCTGTGGGGGCAGGTAGGGGCGGCCCGGCAGGCAAAGGTCATAATTAGGGATTGTTGAAAAGCCCTGTGTCATGTCAAGCAAGGTCAGCCCGAATGAAAAGGTGGGACTTACTCCGAGGCTTGGGGAACAGCATGGGCTTTGTCCCAGCCAGGTGTCGTGAGGCCCCGAGCTTCCCCGCGTGTCAAAGGGAAACATGTGGTTTTCATTCACTTCGGATTCGTCTGACGTAGGGAACTGTGTAGGGGAAATTAAAACTCTGCTGCGTTCTTGTTTTTTTTGCATGGTTGTTTCTTTGATGCTGTTTGGTTAATTAAGACATTTTCATTCCACCTTATGTAGAAGTAACTATGGAGAAAAGCATCTCCCAGATGAATTGGCAGGAATGTGTGTATGTTTTCTTTGTGTGTGTGTGTGTGTGTGTGTGTGTAGTGTTCTAGCCTGCAATGTGCAATTCTATTGCTCTCTCAGGCACATCATTGAATACAAAATGCTACAGACTTTGATGGAGCTTATTTTACGAGTAAAATATTTATTGAGTTGGGGCCTATTGCTTACATTTGGAATTAAGTTATTGGATCACATGCATGATAATGCACAGTGTGCAATGATCAAGTAATGTCCCCCTAGTGTCATGTTTCACTTATCCCAAATTGGTAGTTAACAATTTAATTGTTGGCATTTTTTATGTGAGTGAGTTTAGAGGGCTGTCTTGTCTCTAAGCACATAGGTCTGGATTCATGTATTGGAGTTGTAGTAAGACAGTGAGTGTGCAGGTCTGGAAAAAGCACCTGAGGGGTATTTTGCAAAACCTAGATAAGGGATTAAGCTGGAATATTTTGGTTATCCTGGATGAATTTAGCCTTGACTTGGTTTCACAAAAGAGATGGCACATAAGTTGCCATAGGGATTTATTCTCTGCACCTAGCCTGGTCCCAACCAGGCTAACAGCCAAGCTAAGTTCATTCTAATGGTAAATGTTGTCTTATTGGTTCAGCTAGTTGTCACAACAGATTGTCTGCCTAATACCATATGGTTATCATTTTAATTATGGTAGCCTTATAATTATTAACATACTACATTGTTTGCTTTTGTTGATAGACGTTTGATAAATAGCCTACTGTAGTAGTTGATTGGAAGTTTTTCGAAGGTGTTTTCAACTAATTCGGTGATAAAGACAATATAAAGGTATATATAGTCATACTATGTGCATATTTGCAGTGGCAAGCGCTTTCTTAATGATGTTGCGTGCCGAGACAAGGATGCACTCACATGGGTGTATACTGTACATAAATTTGCATTCAGTTGGTCTGCCACATCTGCTGTTTTGCAGAAATCGCCATGATTCCCCATTCCAAAAAGGAAAACTTTACTTCATTGTTGGTCTATATCAAAAGCGATTGTTCACTGTGTGAATGACGCTATTTTCTGCATCTTTTTTTATTCCAACCGTGAGTTCTTTGGGGGAGAAATGAGAACACGCACCTATCCTGAATTACTTACACCTGGCTTGTCCTAGTCGCTCCTACTCATCCTGGATTGGCGTTAGTGAAACAAGTTGAGCTAGGATGACCAGACAACGCTATGTCAAACCTTGCTTTATCTTTTATCTTGGATGTCTTAATTCTGCGTGATTGGCTGGGCCACTTCAGAGAGACTAAACCCAGGGATGACCGGAGCACTCAGAGAACTTTTAAACTTTTTTATTATGGTGCACAAACGACTGACATTTCGATGCACTGCGTCTTCCTCAGAGTCTTAATTCTGCCTTTGTGAAATACCCCTCTGGTATGTTGTTTTATGTGTAAGTGTGGAAGGCTGTTGTGTGTGAGAGCACACAGACCTGGTTTCATTTTACCTTCTTTTCTTACTCTTTTTTATTTTTATTTGGCTTTTGGGTCATATGCTCTTTTACTTTTATTGTTTGTTATTAGATTGTTATTGTTATGTGATTGTTAAACTCCAGGCATTGCTGTAAAAAAGCTTAATGCTCGGTCAATCTTCCCTGAATAAACAATGGTTGTTGATGATGTGTGTGAGTTTGGGAGGACTTCTTGTTTGTGTGAGCACACAGGCCAGGCGAAGGCACCTGATAGGGGATTAGTAAACTAGAGGAACAGGTGAGAGCACAGGATGGTCTGCTCTGCTCACATTCCTGCAGTCTGAGACAGACCTTAATCCTTGGCCCCTATGCACCCCCCCCCCCCCCCCCCCATCACCCAGCTCAGACAGGCAGGGACGCTTCTCATGTGAGGCCTTGTGAAGGAGATTGCGATGGCGACATTTCCCTGACCTCAAATTTAGAAGGTCTTGAACGTGCGTGTTTCAGTAGTCATGTGTGTCTTGCACTACCCATACTTGCCTCTAGGGGGAGCATGAGAGCCAGAGATCATTGTGCCAGAGCACGTTCCTTTTGAGTGCATGGAACTCCGCATGCATGCAGAATAGAAGAAAACAGTTGATGAAAGACTACAATGAAAGCAACTCAGGGAGGAGAAAAATCCATTCAAAACCACTTAGACATAAAGTGTACAGATTTATTTATTTTATTTCTAACTGCAGGCTTGACATGGACAACAGAACATCGTCATCTTCTAAAGGACTCGTGAACCAAAATACAAAAAAAAAAAAAAAAAAAAAAAAAAAAAAATTCATCACTACAAAACAATCTACCGTTAGTAGGGTGTAAAAATACTCTTTTCAACATTAAAGGCACAAACTTCACTTACAGACAAAACCATGGCAAAGGAAACCTGCAGCATCAAGTTGCTTTTATACCTTTTATTTTTTTCCACATTCCAGAGAACACTGAAGGTCACACCGATGTGTCTGAGCCCACGAAAAAGAGAACGGAAACGGATGGTGGATATAAACAGGTCCGTCAGCAGCAGCACAGGTATCACTGCACACACACACACACACACGCACACACACACACACACACACACATACATACACACACAATTGAGCCAGCCAGCGAGCGAGTACTACTCAGTGAGCACAGTCTCTGGCCAACAGGAAGCTACAGAGTGGAAAAGCCGCTATGATATGTGCACAAGAGAAAGTAAAGAACAGGACAAAAGAAACTATATATCTTTAAATGGGCACCTTAACGTTTATACTAATGACAGGTGCTGAGGTAGACATCTTCATAAAATCAATCATAAAAAAGGAAAACAAAAACAAACAAAAAACAAAACAAAACAAAAGTTAATTCAGTTTAAACAAAGGGCAAAGACTAAATACAGAAGTAAAAAGTTTTAGGAGAACGCATCGTTTCTCTTGGTCCAATGGAGTTCCTCAGTCTGCTGAGTCTCTTAAGGGCTAAGACACGTGTACAAATGGCACCTACAGCTCAGCGCGAGGAACAAAGGCTTCGGATGCTACTCCAGCCCAAATCCCAAACCAGGGAAGCCAGGACTTTTTTCACCCTCTCCCAAAACCTATAGAATTATTGCTGATGACACCCACTGTGTTATTGTAAGTGAAAAAGGATGCACACGACTGTGGTTCTAAAGGCAGTGGTTGCTCTGTACTCCATGACACACAAAGACACACACACACACACCACCAGCCTGGTTTTATAGGGCCCTTACACAAATGGTTTTTTAAAGAAAATTAACTCACACCCATTAGCTCTGATTTTATAAGGACAAATAAAAAATCAGTTCATGAAAAAAATCTTGACTTCCCCAGCAAGAAGAAAAAAAAACGTTGTCATTACTACATGACAAGCGAGACAAGGCAGAGAGACTTTAATGTTTCTACTTATTTTTTACTTTTTTTTTTTCTCAGTGTAGACCCGAGGATGGCAAAAAAAAAAGTTGCCATATGCTGACTAAAGGTAATGTGGCCATTTAGTCGATTCTGAGGCCAAAATATAATTTGCCAATTCTGTTAATAATGTCAAAGTAATAAATGTTTCCACAATGGGAACATGAGGGTGGGATGAAGGGGCTTTCTTACTTTATACAATGCCTTCAAAGACTATGCTCTTCTGATCAGTATAGTGCATTTTCCACAATTAAGAAGGGCCACACACCGAAGAGCCAAGTTCACATTACACACACACACACACACACAAATGTATAAAACATTGCATCAGCTACTGACGCTCGAATTACTGTGAAAAAAATATCTGTGCATGTAATCATCAAAGTCACAGTGTTAACAAAAATAGACAAAGATGCCAGTCGCTCTCTCCGACCCCTCCGACCCCAAAGGTTCTCACAGATACAGTAAGCATTAGAAGGGTTTACAGAACAGCAAAGAGTTATTGGCGCGAGTGCAGTCGGATTTCCTTGTCTTGCTATGCATTTTTGGATCAACAACAATAATCTAGTACCTTCACCAACAAAGAAACAACACCCAGGAGATTTTCACATCACAAACATCTGCAAAAGAGGCACAGAAAATACAGTTTTACTCAACAAGCACAATGGAGAGAATTCTGTAAAACATCTCTTCAAATCTCGAAAGACTACAAGGTATCACACCTTAATGTAATACAAAAATACTTTTTTTTAAATGTCAAAGTGCCTCTTTTGGCTCTTAAGAGGACTGGAGAATGTTGATGCTGCGCGTTCCCCATAGGAGGGCAGCTTCTCCTGTACTCGTTTTTTTTCTCTTTTCTCACAAAAAAAAAAGACTTTCAGCACACGACAACCGTATGATACACTCCCTATCACCGCATCAGTCCTGCGTGATTCAACTTTACAAAAACCATTTTTCACATAAAAAACAGCAAATCATTTGAACATGATCTTCAAGTGTATCCCTTTCAATCTCTTTTACGCCACTATCCCACGCCTCGGACACCGGTCAGCGAGAACAACAACACAAAACAAAACACGACACATCATCTCATTCTGAAGGCTAACGTGTTCTCTGCAACTCCAGACCGGAGTGTATGCTGTTTGGGGTGGGGGGGTGGGGGGGGGGGGGGGGGGGGTTAAATGATTCTGTCTGTGACTTGCACTAATCATTTTTGCAAAATAACACTCGCAAAAACGGAGACGTCTTAGACCAAGCATGAGATGGAGTTCGATTAAAATGCAAATCAAAGATACAACAAATGTTTGTGCAAACAGGAAAGAATGAGGAGGTAGCGTAATAGGATGACTGGAAAGACAAATAAAACAACAGCTTTTACAGATGTACAGTAGGATTAAAAAAACAAAAGACCTATTTTGGTAAGAAATGCACAACAAATATAAAAACAAAAAAAGAAAAAGAAAAAACAAAACAAACAGAACAACCTGCCATCTTCACGACTGCAGATGCGTAAGTCTAGCAGCCGGTAACGTAATCCCCGAGTCTCTCTTCTCACTTCCTGCTCCAAACTCAGTAGAACATCATCAACAAATACAAAAAAATCACATCAAGCACATGAGGTCACAGAAATGAGGTATTTCAAGTAAAAATGTGATTAAAAAACAAAGACCAAAAAAAAAAAAAAAAACAACAACAAAAATAAAAACAAACACAAAAGCAAAGTGATCACGATGCCAAAGCGCAGGAGGCAGGGCGCCAGACAGACTCTAACACGCCCACTTTGTTCCCTGTTCGGACGCACAGTGAAATGACACATCGTCACTCTCTTCACAATCACATTTGATTCTTTTTTTATATATATATATATATATATATCACACGTGGACACACATGATGTTAACATGATCACCAAAACTCTATTAACATCCGAGAAACCACTGTTCAAGCATCTTCACGCATCACCTACTGATGCACACAAAGGAAACACACATATACGTGCGTATACACACACACACACTCACACACACACACTCACACAAGGGTAAAGTTTTAACTGATTTGATGAAGACCACTGAGAAAAGTGGCAGCACTAAACAAGCAGCTGCAGATTAATATGTAGGAGCGGAGAAAACACTGGAACCAAAAGCAGAGTATGTGGAGCATGATATGCACTGGATAGATGAGCAGCTGAAGCTTATAGCAGACCGATAGTGAGAGCGTTGTCGTTGTCCTTGTGATTACAATATACTGAACATCTGTGTGTGTGTATGTGTGTGTCTGTGTGTGTGTGTGTGTGTGTGTCTGTGTGTGTCTTTGTGTGTGAGATGTGTGAACCATCCATATATAGAGATATATAAGTCAACACAAAGTGCTGCTACGGTGTGAAGTATGTCCATTTCCGTTATGATTCGTATCCCTGAACAATCTTTACCATTTAATCTTCTTCGCAACGTAATTTGGTGATACTGGTGAACCGAGTTCCATCTACCAGTAAGTGCCCAAGCTGAAGACCACACGCTGGTAGAACCGTGCACAAGCCATGCCAGGTGACCAGATAGGAACGGCCACTGACTAACCTGCTTGGCTTTTTTTTTTCTTCCAATTTCACAGGAAATACATAACCGATCCTGTCCCCACCCCAACCCAACTCCAGCCCAACCCAAAGCCGCTGTGCGAAGCTATCTCCAGCCTACCGTGACTTGTCAACCTTATGAGAACATCCACAGACACCAGACAGTGAACATGAGTGGAAGAACTAGAGAAGTACTGTACACATACACATACACGCACACAAATACACACACACACACACACACACAAAACCACTTCAGTAACTAGTAACTCCCGCTTGTCACTGCTCCTCTTCGCCAGCCCTTAAACCCTGTAGCTGGATTGAATTAACTTTGAGTTACAGACAGTCACACACACACACACACACACACACACACACACACGCGCGCTCTTCGCCCCCCTCCATCTCCGTGTGGGGGTGAGTGTTGGGCCATCCGGCTCACACGTAGCACAGGTACAGGTAGGTCTTCTCGATGCGCCAGTCGGCGGGCACGTCCTCGGGCTTGTGGTTCTTCATGTGCTTCTGCATGGAGGACAGGCTGGGGCAGTACTCCTGGCAGATGGTGCACTGGTAGGGCGAGGCGCCGTTGTGGGTGCGCAGGTGCTTGATCATGGCTGAGTAGTCGCGTGAGCGCTGGTGGCATAGCTTGCACTCAAACGGCTTCTCTCCTGGAGGGGGGGTGGGGGTTGGGGGGGGGGGGGTACACAGAGACAGCGTTTCACACACAGCCCACGACGTGTCAGGTTAAATACAGATATTACATACACGCAATGTTTATGGGTATCATGATATCACCACACTCAAGATTCAGATACGCTACACTACAGCTACCATTCCAAATGTGTGTGAGTGTGACTATGAGTGAGTGTGTGTGTGTGTGTGTGTGTGTGTGTGTCTGAGTGTGTGTGTGTGTGTGTGTGTGTGTGGCAGTTAAGCAGAGGACAAGCACAGTGTTTAACACTCAGCACACCTGTCATGTTTAATGCTAATTACTGTCTGCTCTGCCCACGCCTCAACACTGTGATGGACACTCTCTCTCTCACTCACACACACACACACACACACACTCACACACACTCAATGTGATGCACGTAGATCAATGGCGCGGCGGGCCGGGATCGTATCCTTTCAGATATTTACGGCTGTCACACGAGAGGCGTGCACGGTGCGGTGCCGGGGCGATGGGGCGCAGGGCTGGGCGTGTGAGCGAGCGCGGGGGCCTCGTGTGTGTGTGTGCACGACGGAGTCTCCGAGAGGGGGGGGAAAAAAGGGCAGTGGGGAGAGAGAGAGAGAGAGAGAGAGAGCGAAAACAAAGGGACCCCACACTGAGACACAGATTAGCTCTGTCGAAGGCGGCCGCCGCAGCGGTAAAGCAGGGGCGCTGAGCTGTGAATCGCAGAGCAAATATTGATCAGGCATCGACAGCCGTCTGCTAAAGCCAATGATTCATCTCTTGGGTGTGCATGTGTGTGTATATATATGTGTGTTTGGTGGGTGGGGGTGGGGGGTGGGCAAGCCTTTTGACTGCGGGCTTGTCGCTGCGCTTGTTATCTGGCGGCTGGTCCAGCCCCGGCAGCTCCGTGAGGACAAAACCAGGCCAATTATTTGACAGGCTACCTGATAGTGCAGCTTAACAGCTGCCCTTATTGAAGGCGCGCGGGGAGTGGTTAGCACGCTGTAATACCAACCAGCCTGACTACCCAGCAAACCCTTAGCCACACGCCCAGCACGCTGATGATAGACTGAGAGACGAGAGGAAGAGAGACAGTCAGAGAGAGAGAGAATAAAGAAGAGAGAAGGGGAGACAGAGAGAGAAGAGATAGAGCGAGAGAAGAAGAGAGAGAAAGAAAGAGAGAGAAGGGGAGAGAGAGAGAGTGAAAAGCCCTGGTAGTGGCACACGTGCCGATCGATACCTGACCCGCGGGACAAACACTGTTTGTTTTGTTTGAGATACTTTATCTGCGCTTGATTGAGCTAGCCTGGAAGCACAGCAGACAGAGGCACTGATAATCATACAGTCTCTGACTGAGAGCTGCTGTACATATGTTTACAGCATAAACTCAAAGACACACATACACACACAAACTTGGAAAAAGATAATCAAGCTGAAATCTGAGTCTCAGTCCAATCAATTAAAGGTTCATGTCTCAAAACTGACCTTCATCACATTTTTCCAATAATTCTGTAAGATATTGTGATTTATGATCTTTTTTCCTGGGTTTTTAATCTCGGCAAAGGGTGAGATCTAAAAATCAAAGAGCTTCTCAGTTCTCTGTAGTAAGCTGGGTAGACTGTTGATTATTTCTTTCCAAGTGATCCCTCATCGTCTTCAGAGCGCTTTGGAAATGCTCACACTTCCTGCTTGCTGTTTCATTTGATCACACATACCGTATTACCCAGAATGTCTCAATTTTCCACTTTCCTAATGCCTGTATTAGAATAGACAGGTCTGTGATCGTGTGTGTGTGTGTGTGTGCATGTATGCATACCTGTATATGGTTTATAGTATAGTTCTAGCTGGTATTTGGGACTGTGTGTATATGTGTGTGTGTGTGTAAGTGAGTGTGTGTGTGAGTACCTGTGTGCCCTCTGTAGTGTATATGTGACTGTGTGTGTAAATGAGTGTGTGTATGCCTTCCTGTGCGTACTTTGCAGTGTATATGTATATGTGTGTGTGTGTGTGTGTGTGTGTGTGTGTTTGTGTGTGTGTTTGCCTACCTGTGTGTACTCTGTAGTGCGTCTCCAGCTGGTGCTTGAGGCTGAACTTTTTTCCGCAGCCGTTACACTCGTAAGGCTTCTCTCCGGTGTGGATCCGCTTGTGTCCCTTCAGCGTGCTCTCATCACGGAAACAGCTTCCGCAGAACTCACACTCAAACGGGTGATCACCTGAGGTAGGGAAAGAGAACACGCACACACGCACACACACACACACACACACACACACACACACAAATATGTACATCAATATAATGCAGGCTTCAGTATCTGCGTGGATACACTGATTCTAAGATAGAGAAAAAAATAGAGCCTGCCCATTTCAAACTGAACGGCTCTGACTTCGACATATGATGCGTGCGTGTCACGACTAAATGAGTCCAGTTAAAAAAAAAAAAAAAAATGGGTTTATTGGATATTTATAATCCACAGACATTAGGGTTTAAAACAAGGGGTCATTTGTTCAAATCTGTTTAGCCAACCCAGAGATATTGTGAATATACTTCTGAAGATGGATAGCCTTGCATAGCCTATTGTTTTTGTTTTTAAATAGGCCGCCAACTCCAAAACATATTGAATCAGACCAATTGGGAGCAATCTCGTGAGGAATCTGTTCAGCAACAACTGTATGTTCAGGTTGCTGTTTCTCCTCTTAAATCTTTTGGCTAAAATAAGAATAACAATTTAATAGAATAATTTAATAGAATAATTACGAGTGGATAGCCTATTTATGATGACTTCTTGAAGAGGCCAAAAACCAAAACACGAAGTTATCAGACCAAAGAAAACGGAAACTTTCCTGTTCTCACACAGCAAGCGTCTGAACGAGGAAGAAAAACGTCAACTTTTTTATCCAAACTTTAATGCGCAACCTACACATTTGACCTTCAAAATCATATTTCTAGGTCGTTTTACAGTAAGAAACGTCAATGAATGATAGATAAGAGGTTAAGGAATGTGTTCGTGGTGAAATTAGAAAATACATAATTTAGTCATTTTTCAACCCTCTCTGCATTCAAATCTCTATATCTCGAAATAGATTTCCAAAACATAGGACTCATTTCGTGGCATGCACCATATAAGCAGACTCAACAGATGCGGTAGACACTGATATACTGGAACAAATGGGCCGGTTTGAGTGAGTGTGTGTGTCTGTGTGTTGTGTGTGTGTGTGTTTACATAGCGGCCCCTCAGTACTGCAGTGATGGCCGCCACCATTCCATTATGTCACTGTCCTCGCCACAGCTGTGTGGAGAATAAACCGCAGGTCCTATTCTGGCACACAATCCCCTCAACCCCCACCCTCTACACACACAAACACACACACCATACATCACACACACCCAGACACATACACCTTTCCTCTGACAGACACACACACTCACCTCATACATCACCCCCCCCCCCCCCCCCCCCCACAACCCAATCCAACCCGTAAACACACATACACACAGCTTCTTTATGACACACACACACACACACAAACACACTTGTGCCTCACACACACACACACACACACACACACACACACACACAGAACCTCCTTTAGAGACAATACCCAATTCCCTGAGCACATTTTTGCAGACGCTCAGATGTGTGATGGGTCCCATTTAAATTCAGCTCTCACTCAGCCAAGCTGATGAGCCTGGATGGGAGCTTTTCCAGCCCAGCCCAGCCCACGAATGAGCGCACACATGAACGAGATGAGAGAGAGAGAGAGAGAGGGTGGGAGAGAGAGATGGGAGGGAGGGAGAGAGAGAGAAAGAGGGAAAGAAAGAGAGAGAGACGGAGAGAGGGAGGGAGGAGGGAGGGCGAAAGGGAAAAGAGAGGGAAGGAGAGAGAGCGAGAGAGAGGGAAAGAAAGAGGGAGAGAGGGAAAGGGAGAAGGAAAGAGAGAGAGGGAGGAAGGGAAAGAGGGAGGAAGGGACAGACAGGCAGAGAGAGAGGTGGAGAGAGAGGAAGAGAGAGTGGGGTAGGAATCCGACAAAAGAAAAACAAAAAAGCAAACCAGAACAAAAGGGTAATAAAAGAATGAAGGAAAAAAAGGCGTCCTCTCTAAAACGTGTGTATCAAGTCGTCATGGCGAGGCGGGCTAAACGCTGGCAGCAGTGCCACTCTGTCTGCCTAATGGATGATAGCGGAGCGAAACGCAGCCAGACTCCACGAACGCCATGCGCATGCCAATGCCCCTCTGCCTGCACACACACACACACACACACACGCACACCAGACACACACACACACACACACCAGACACACACACACACACACACACGTGGGACCAAATACACATAAATCACATACAGCCATCGAGATGGGCTTTTCAAATAAATAAAAACACAGTCACACACACACACACACACACACACACACACACAACATTGCTCTCTAGTGTTGTGAGAGGTGGGGTTAAGAAGTCAAGGTGTGCCGGAGCTGTCTGGGGGAACTGCTGATTCTCTTTAATAAATTTGCTTAAATCCGGCGCATAAATAAGCAGGTGGAGGACTAATTTCTGGGGAAGCATCTCCCGCATCAGGAGTCTCATCTGAACCCATTAGACCACAACCAGGCAGCCCGAGCGTCATGGCAGCGGCAGCCGCGGACGCAGACGAGGAGGGAGGGGGGGCGACGGGGCTACAGGGCGAGTTAAAAACCACGGGCACGTTCTCATCCTCCATCACACTGCCTCTGTGAGTGCTGGGAAGAGAGAGAGTGAGGGAGGAGAGAGAGAGAGGAGAGAGAGAGAGAGAGAGAGAGAGAGAGAGAGAGAGATGGCCGTGACTGCTGCCTTTGTTGTGCGGCGCAAGGCTTTGCTCTGCACCGTAAACAACGCAAATCTGTCATCTCGCTCGCCGTCTCCCTCCATCTCTATCTTCATGTCTTTTTTCCCTCCTCTTTCTCTCTCTCTTTCTTTCTCTCTCTCTCTCTCTCTCTCTCTCTCTCTCTCTCCGTCTCTCTCCTCTCTAGCGCAGCTGGGAACACAAGACGCCGTCGCTGTCTGCAAATGGCCTCCGTGTGGAGCGGAGGGAGGACAGCAATGGCATATTAATGAGAGGAAACTGCGTCTGGCGAACACACAGACACACAGCACAGCACAGCCCAGAGCAGACGAGGGGAGAGGAGGAGAGAAGGGGAGAGGAGCAGACGAGGGGAGAGGAGGAGAGAAGGGGAGAGGGAGAGGGAGAGGGAGAGAAGGTAAGGAGAGAGGAGGAGAGGAGAGGAGAAAGCCCTAATGTATCCAACTGTCACATACACACACATCCTCAGACAGAGAGAGAGACAGAAAGACCAGATAGAGAGAGAGAGAGAGAGAGAGAGAGAGAGAGAGAGAGAGAGAGAGAGAGAGAGAGAGAGAGAGAAAGAAAGAGAGAGAAAGGCCATGGTGGAGCATAAGAATCTGGTCATGTTATGAGAGGGGGATTAAAGTGACGGGCTAGCGCTAATGCTAATGCTAATCTGGACTCCCCTGCTCTGCATATTACACACACAGACACAAAGCAGGGGGAGTGATAAGGACTCAACATAATCACACACACACACACACCGTTTTTACACAGACCACACCACGGCTTCGGCCTGCTGCAGGGCATGAGAATGAGAGAGGACGTGCTCGGACACAGTCTGCGGTCAGACGTTAAGAGCTGCCTAGACCGGTGATGCCTAGAATACCTCTAGAGGAGAGTTCTCTCGGCTTCCTCTCGTTAATATTTAAAGACAGCAAGGGCGTCTTTAATAGGACAGCGCTGACCAGCGGCCAGCACAGAAACACACACGCGCACGCCGCCCAAAATAAGCAGAAACCTCAGCAGCACTCAGAGTTACTCACTCTGGAGTTGGAGACGGCTCTCTCCAGCTTTATCTGACCCCACAAACACCCTGAGCCACACACACACAAACACATACACACATATGAACACACACACACACACAAACACACACACACACACATATGAACATACACACACACACACACACACACAAACATACATACATACATATGTAGACATACAAAAACAAATACCTCTCTCTCAAACACACACACACACACACCCTTGAATGCAGTAGTAGTGAATGGCGAATGGGAGAGGATGGCATTTAAGCAGACAGTTGGGGGCCTGGACGGGTCCTCTCTAATATGCACTTACAGAGACGAGGGACCGTGGTGTACACCACCAGAGAGAGAGAGAGAGAGAGAGGGATGGTGAGAAAGATGATAGAGAAAGAGAGATGAAGAGAGAATGGGATGGAGAGATGAGAGAGAGAGAGAGAGGGATAAAGAGAAAGATGAAGAGAGAATGGGATGGAGAGATGAGAGAGGGAAAAGAGGGAGGGGAGAAAGAGAGAGAGTTTGTGAAGGACAGACGGCCTAAATGCAACTGGAGCAGTGGAGAGCCTCTTAGTGCAAAAGCAAATCAAGGGAACTTCGCGTTATTTCTGTCTCCCCACATTAAACATTTATCCTCGCAGTCTAGACTCCAACCAACACTGACGATCTGACTTATTTAAGGACAAAAAGGAAAGACTTCTCACACTCGCTCACACACTCACTCACTCACTCACTCACTCACTCACTCACTCACTCACTCACTCACTCACTCACTCACTCACTCACTCTATGGGAGATGGGGGAAGAAGAGGGATCTGATGGTCTGTCTGGATTGTAAAACGCACACACACACGCGCCCACACACATGTGCACACACACACACGTGCACACACACACGCACACACACACACACACACACACTTCCATCTTCTGTGTTCACCTGGGTGCTTTCATGGCTGCTGAGAACAGAAGGGCTGCCCACTGAACACACACACACACACACACACACATCCACAGACACACAGACACACGCATACAGACACATGCTGTGTGTGTTTAAAAGCTAAAAGAATAAAAGAGATGCTGATGAATAGGGCGGCTCATCACAGGGGGCCGATGAGGGGCTGTCTGTGTGTGTGTGTGTGTGTGTGTGTCTTACCTGTGTGTGAGCGGAGATGACGCTTGAGTGCAGTGTGACTCGGGAAGGTTCGGTCACATTCGCTGCAGATGTAGCTGCGCACTCCGGCGTGGACCTCCATGTGCTGCTGCAAAGCCTTCTGGGCAGCGAATCGCTTCCCGCACAGCAGACAGAACACTGCCATGTCAGAACCTGTGACGCGCAACAAGCACAGGAGAAAACATCTTCATTAACAAACCATCAGAAAAGCTTTTTAATGATAACGACACACACAGTCAGGACCTGGTTCTGGTGTGCCCCACACACACACACAAACAGGACCGTTGTCACTTCTGCAGAATGACTTCAGATTCAGATTCAAAGTTAGACTCCTGAAATTAATCTTTGTTTTAAAAACAGGGTGCTCACAGATGATGCCGGACATCTTCACCGCTCACTCAAGTTCTCCAGTCTTTCTTTCTCAAACACACACACACACACACACACATAGACAGACAGACAGACAGACACTCTCACACACATGCAGATGAGTTTTGCCGCACAGTATCAATTGCATCAGTCAATAATGTATCTTTGGAGTAAAGCTGTCACTAATTTAAAATCCATGGAAACTCCCTGTGGCATGCTCATAAAGAGCGGGCTGGGATTGACTCTCTCCCAATCAATCAGCGTTCACATACACACAGACACAGACACACTCACACACACACACACACTAGGCACACACACACGTAAAAACCTGAGTGTGTCTGCAGCCAAGCGCTCAGGCATAATGGGAGTTTTGTGCAAATGTATTCTGACAGTCCTCCTAGCCCGGCTAACTCCCTTGCCTCGTCTCTCCTCTCTCTCCTCTCCTCCCTTCCTCCTCCTCCTCCTCTCCTCTCCTCTCATCTGCTAAAGGGAGGAATCGATCAGGAGGTGAAATTGTTGCATGAATCCTCAGAGAATTGAGAAGTGGGCAGGACGCTAAATAGAAATACAAAAGACAAATGTGTGTGTGCGTACACTGTGTAAATGTTTCAGAATAAAAAGCAGAGGCAGGCCTGGAGATGACAGAATGTGAATGTGTGCAGCTCTAGCTGTCCAATGCCAGCCATGCCACCCCCATTCCTCCATCAGTCCATCTTTCTATCCCTCCAACCCCATTCCTCTATCACTCCATCCCTCTATCACTCCATCCCCACTCCTCAATCACTCCACTCCTCTATCACTCCATCCCCACTCATCCATCTCTCTATCATTCCTCTCTTCCATCTCTCTATCAGGCCTGCTTTCTCTTTGTGGCGCTTGAAGAACGGGAGTGCACATACACACCTCCCTAACACATCCCTCACTCACACACACCTCGCTGTAGCCGCAGAGCAAGCTCCCTTTTAGAGAGTCCTCTCTGGTTAAGGAAACGAGCAGCGAGGCAGAGATGCGCTCCTGGGGGGGGGGGGGGGGGGGGGGGGGATTGAGGCCTCTGGTGTCTTTAGGAATAATTTACCTCGGCCTGGTGCAGAGTGGAGTGTGTGTGTGTGTGTGTGTGTGTGTGTGTGTGTGTTGGGGGGACGGAGTAGCTCTATTTATAAGCTGGCCAGGCCAAAGAGAGGAGAGGCGAGGAAGATGAGGAGGAGGAGGGGGGGTGGTGGTGGTGGTGAGGGGTGGGGCTGGAGCCTCTGCTGCCCAACAGCAGTTTAATGGAGCTGAAGAGGCTGACAGAGTTCTTTAAGCAGCCTGAATGGCCCATTAATGGGAGAGCCGCTCTCCTCTCTGTTCCTCTCCTCTCCTCTCTCGGAGAGAGGAAGTGTCACTACCTCACCTCCTGTCCCTTCTCTCTCCCTCTCTCTCTCTCTGTCTCTATCTTTCTCAGAGTGGTTATCTTTCTCTCTCACTTGCTGCTGGCTGGAAATTGCTGTGTCCCTCTCCCCCTCTCTCTCTCTGTCACTTTCTCTCTTGTTCTTACTCTGTTTACCTCTCTCTGATTCTCTCTTTCAGTTTCTCTCTCCTTCTTGTTAAAACTTGCGGTCCTCTCTTGCTCTCTCTCTCTCTCTCCCTCCAAAACTCTATCTATATCAAGCATGTTCTCTATCCCCTACTCCCCTTCTCCATCTTGCTCACTGTCTATCTCTCCTTCCCTCTCTTCCTCCACTCCCTCTCTCTACTCCTCCTTCTCTCCTCTCTTCACAACACTTTCAGCCTTCCACCCCTGGAGGGCGGCTCAGCCTGTTTGACAAGCACAGACAGAGATAGAGAGGCCTGACACACCCAAACCCGCAACACACACACACACACACTTCATCAGGAGCTGGACATGAGAGCTGTCTGCTCACCGCTGTGTGTCTCTCACACACACACACACACACACACACGCACACACACACACACACACACATGACTCTGTGCTGTCCAGTGGTATTCCCACCACCAGAGGGCTGAGGAAGGCAGTGGTGATTATTGGAATGCAAATACACACAGAAGCACACCCACACACACAGGCATATGGACATTTGATATGTTTGTACATGTGTGTCTGCTGGTGCATACATGACATGTAGTCTTGTTATGAGTGTGAGAGAGTGCATATGTGTTTGCAGGGTGGGTGTGTGTGGTAATTGGTATATGTAGTGTGTGTGTGTGTGTGTGTGTGTGTGTGTGTGTGTGTGTGTGTGTGTGTGTGTGTGTGTGTGTGTGTAGGGGGGTTGGAGCAAGTAGAGGTGGAGAGGGCTCTGAGAGCAAAGGCTGTGTGTATGAGAGTGTCTGTGTTTGTGTTGTGTGTAGCTTAGAGAGGGTGTGTGACAGTATGAATGTGTGTGTATATGTTATATGTTATATGTTATTGTTACCCGACAACTGCCCGTATGAGAATCCGCCGCTGTGTGTGTGTGTGTGTATGTAGGGGGGTTGGTGCTAGCAACTTAGAGCAGTACTTAGAGCGTGTTTTTGTGTAGTGTGTGTGTGTGTGTGTGTGTGTGTGTGTGTGTGTGTGTGTGTGTGTGTGTATATAGCATGTGTGTGTGTGTGTGTGTAGGTATCATGTGTGTAGCATAGAGTATGTGTTTGTTTGTGTGTGTGTGTGTGTGTGTGTGTGTATGTAGGGGGGTTGGTGCTAGCAACTTAGAGCAGTACTTAGAACGTGTTTTTGTGTAGTGTGTGTGTAGCATGTGTGTGTGTGTGTAGGTATCATGTGTGTAGCATAGAGTATGTGTTTGTTTGTGTGTGTGTGTGTGTGTGTGTGTGTGTGTGTAGGGGGTTGGGGCAAGCAGCATGGAGAGGACTGTGAGCAGAGAGGCTGCTTTGTTAGGAGCGAGGGCAAAGGTCGCGGGGGCAGTGGGGCAGATGTGAAAACTCTGAGGCCAGAGGGGGAGGGAATGGGGGGGGGGGGGGGATCTGTGCGGCCCCCGCTGACACAAAGGACAATGAGCACAAAACATGCCTGCGTGGCCAGAGCGGACCTGAGAGAGACCCACCGCAGGAACCCTGCAGAGAGCCCCCCCCCGACTTCTCCACCACCGCCCGGACGGGCCCTCATGCAACCTGAGCTTCACACACACACACACACACACATACACACACACGGCCCTGAAACACACACCCTGTGTGTGTGTGTGTGTGTGAGAGACAGAGTCCCTCTTCGTCCAGTCAGTCATGTGTGCATTCATTCGTTCATTTACCAACGCATTCCTTCATCACCCCCATCTGTCTGTCCATTCATCCTACTATTCATTCTTTCGTTCATTGATTCATTCATTCACATGATCACCTCATCATTGCCGTGGCAACAGCCTTCAGGGCAGTCTATCTTAAGGCCAAGAGCCTACTGTATGCAGTCAACTCACCACAACATGAGAATAATACAACAGTTAAAAAGAGTCAACACACACACACACACACACACACACCCCATCTAGCCTCCTGTTTGATCAGGGGGGCTAAGTCCATAATGTGTGTTAAAACATAAAAGATAAAAACAAACAAACAATCAGACAGAGCCTTGAGCAGAGTCTCCCACAGAGCATTGGATGCATGTTCACACACAGAGACAGACACTCTCTCTCACACACACAGTCTTAATTAACATGTCTAATACCAGGCATCTGCTACTGGAGATACTTCTCAAACGCACCACTCGCTTTCAAACATGTTCCAATCATTAGAGCATCAAATATCAGTGGGGAGGGGGCAGGGGGGTGTGTGTGAGAGAGAGAGAGAGAGAGAGAGAGAGAGAGAGAGAGAGAGAGAGAGAGAGAGAGAGAGAAGGAGAAATAAACAGAGAAATAGATATGAGATTAACGACAGATAGAGGAGAGAGAGAAAAGAGAGAAATAGAAAGAGAGAGATAGAGAGAGAGCTAGGCAGTGCAGCCGGCGCATCTTAAGATCACGTTGAGAGGAGCATCTCGCGGAGCGGCTCTCTGTTCTCCAATCCTGCGAATCCCTTTTAATCAGATATGCGGCGAGCCGTCGCTACGAATGCGAAGCGGGTAATTAGTAAACAGGGGGCATCGCGGCGGCTTCATTGGCATTCGAGTGGGGTTAGCGTGTTGCATTTAAAATTCAGCCTGATGAGGTCTACAAAATCAAACCATTTGTTACTGCTATTGAAGGGCCTTCAGGCAACAGGCAATTAAATTGGAATTAGTGTTGAGAATGAGATACAGAAGACTCATAGCCAGAAGGAGAAAACTGTCAGGATGATTTCTAGACCTCCATCACAACAACAGTTACGGACACTTCAGAGTAAACAATCTGATCTCTCTGGGTTAGTGCACCTACGCTACCTGGCTGCGTGCGGTTCAAACGGGGGAGTTTTTGTGTCTCGGTCCTCATCTCATATTTCACACGCGTTGCACAGTTGCCTTTATTCTCCCTGAGAGCCACAAATTGGAGACAAAGACACAAAGGGAGATTCATTCTTCAAACAGCCCCCTCCCAACAGGTGAGCGCGCCGTGCAGGTGAGATAGTCTCTGGCGGAGCCTGTTCAGCCAAACAACAGTACAAGTTTTCAATACAAAACTGCCCATAAAAAAACACTGTTCTTACAGCATTAGCAGCTCTCTGCGGTAGCTCTGCAGAACCACTCACAGGAACCCAGAACGGTGTCTAAACCTCTGGGCCCTTCAGATCCACTCTCAGGACATGGAACCATGTCCAAACCCCTGGGCCCATCAGAACAACTCTCAGGAGCCCAGATCCAGTGAGCACTTCTACGGTTCTCCTCAATCGGGGGGTCAGAGACATTCCTGCTGCCGTGCAATTATGTGGCCGCAGCTAGTGCCTGTGTCTGTGACTGTGCGGAGGAATGCATTGTACCTTAGCGCTACGCTATGATTTATCTCTGCGGCCATCTGGACAGTGAGAGCACAATGCGGCTTAGGGGCCAGAGTGACCCTCTGCATTCTCCGCGCCTGCCGACTTGACCCCCTTACACAGCTAAGCTTTTATACGTCGCCCCCTCCTTTAGAACCCCACACTGACCAGCCTCTTTTCCCACTCAGGGCTGTGGTCAGTTTTTCTCTCTCTCTATCCCCCTCTCTCTCTCTTTCTCACACAGGAACAAAAGGCTCACACTGCCCCCTCGCCTAAAAGGGAGGAAATAGCCGTCACTGCAGTGTGTGTGTGTGTGTGTGTGTGTGTTTTTTCTCCTACATTCTCTTTTTTAAGACTAATTGAGAGCAGACGGCTGATGTGTAAAATAATCAGCCTCTATTGGACGGCATGATAAACGGATTACCAAAAAAAGATGGACGTGTGTGTCTGAGGTGCGTGTTTATGTTGCGCTTTTTACAAGCTTGTGGACAAAGACTGTTTGTGGCTCAAGCTGCTTTTTGCTTTCTGGAGACGTGCTTGCAGACGGTGGGTTTTGGCGTGATGACCAGAGGCTGTGGTGCCTCACACACACACACACACACACACCTCTGCTTCTCTGTCTTCCATCGTGGCCCTTCACTAAACATGTGTCCCTTTATATCACTTCAGTCTTTCAATAAGACAGAAGAGAAAAAAGTATACGGAATGCTATTCAATATATGTGAATGCGAGTGGAAGTGTGTTCGTGTTCGTGTGTGTGTGTGTGTGTGTGTGTGGGTGCACGCATGTGTGTGAAGCCTTGACATCTGCATGGTCTAGTCACATTATTCCGAGAACAGTACAGTGCATTTAAAGAAGACAAACCCGTGTGACAGAACAGGTGGCAGCTGACCTAGAGTAATGAATTTAAAAGCCTCCATTCTTCCACAAATATGTTCCATCTAGAGCGGACATGACCACGTGAGATAAAAAATCCACGGACGTCCATTTAAGGGAAGAGAAAAGGTGGCCAATATATCAGAGAATACCGCTGCTGTTCTCCTTCCTCGCAAAAACGCGACTGCCTCACTGAACTTATAACATCGATATGTCATTTTCTTTTTTCGTTCCTTATTCACTCAAAAAAAAAAAAAAAAAAACTGAATTGTGAATTGTGAGTGAATTTTGAGTAAATAAGAAAAAAAAATCTGAATGTCTCTGTGTTAGAGTATCTGTGTGTATGAATGTATTATAGGGACAACAGTGTCATGTATCTTAAGTGTTGAAGGTAATAAGAATGCCTTGTGTAAAGTGAGGTAAAATGTTTAATGTGACTGAATAAGGTTCTATTCACTGGGGACACCTCTAGATTCAACCTTGACAGAAGCGAGACATTGTGTCCACTGAATCACTGCAAACGCGCGTACAACACCATGCTTTTCTCCTGTCTACTCTAACGTGTGCTGGTTTTGTTGAGTGTAGTTTGTGCTGTGACCAGCAGGGGGAGCTCTGAGGAGCAGCAGTGAGCGCTCAGACCTGAAATAACCCCCCAGACAGCCCAGGCCAACCCAGCCCAGCAAACACACACACACACACACTGGTTTATTCAGCAGCTCTCAGCCCTCCAGGAGCACCGTGGACGCGCTGAAAGCCTCCCTCCCTCCTGCTCTCTCTCTTCCTCCAACACTCCTCTGCTTTGCACATTACCGGCTCCCCGCTGTGTATCTGTGTGTGTGTGTGTGTGTGTGTGTGTGTGTGTGTGTGTGTGTGTGTGTGTTTCAGGCTGAGGCATGAGTGTATGATAACCTCTGACACCTCGTGAGAGGCTGATGAGGTTCGCAATCATCCACCTGCCGCCCTTCCAACAAACACCATGACTCTCCCATCACATGCTCCACTACAAACACTACTCAACACTACAAACACCATGACTCTCCCATCACATGCTCCACTACAAACACTACTCAACACTACAAACACCATGACTCTCCCATCACATGCTCCACTACAAACACTACTCAACACTACAAACACCATGACTCTCCCATCACATGCTCCACTACAAACACTACTCAACACTACAAACACCATGACTGTACCACATGCTCCACTAAAAAAAACAATTCAATAATTTGAACCCTATTCAACACTACAAACACTATGACTTTGTCCCACACTTTCCACTACAAACACCATTCAACACTACAAACACCATCTATAAACACTATTAATACCTGAAAAGAACACCACCTAACACCTCAATTATCAAGCAACACTATGAACACCATCCATCACTGCAAACACATTCAATCATACACCATCCATCACTGCAAACACTACCCCATCAATACAAACACCACCTAACACTTTAAAGACCACTCCACCTACAAACACACTCACTCAAACAAACACCCAAACCGTCACCCCCTCGGTACTAACTCCACAAACACCACTAACCTAACCCCCCCCCCCCCCCCCCCCCCCTTCCACACACACACATATACATTCCTGTAAACCCACCATCCACAAACTCACTGTTATCCCTGCAGTGGGCTGATTTTGCTCTCCCCACATACACCGGGCCTGGTGAGAACACACACACACACACACACACCCTGCCGCAAGTGACTGCAGCCCTAGTTCGACTGAGAGAAGCCACTGGCCTACATTTTATGTGGAGACGCAAACAGAGCTCAAGATTTATTTCCTCTTTAATCCATTCTGAGAAAATATTGTAAAATAAAATATTTAACAAGATACAAACTAATCTCAAACGATGGAGTTGGAAAAATAAATTTAAATAATCTAAAAAGAATGGATTTACCTCATCACAGGCAGGATAATAAGATTTTAATATGAGAAAAAGACTAAAATTCAATTGCAAATAATGTTTTTAATTCATTTGTAAGGTATTAATTTCCCATCTTGGCACTGAAATTAGTTAATGGAAAAGCTTGAGAGCAAGCTTCTTTTTTTCATTTATTTTTTAGTCAAACTGCAGTAGTTGGTGTGGTGTCCATCCTGTACTTTGTAAATCTCTGTTTTCCCCCCAAACTCCCCTTGTCCCCCCCATCCCAGTAAGAGGCTTTGCGGTGGAGTCAGACCCACAGAGCACACTGTGGGGGGGTGTGTGTGGGGGGCGGTGGGCCAGGGTTGCGGGGGAATAAAGGCTTTCTAATTGACGTGTCGGCGCTCTCCATTTTTCCCAGGCTGCGGAGAGAGGCCAGCTGACGAGCCTCTCACTGTACAAAAGACAGCGGGTTTACTCTAAAATCACTCCCCCCGACCTCCGACCCCCCGGCCCAGCACCCCTCAATGGCATTAAAATAATAAACACTCTGACGTCATCAGCTGAGGCTCGGACGCATCGCCTGATTGGCTGCCTGGGTGATCAGTATCTCTTGCTTTTACAGAACTGCAGGGTTATTAGTTTGTCAAATGCTAAAACTCTAACCTAGCCTAACCAGTGTGCGGAGCTGCACTATAAAACGCTTACCAGCCTTGTCTATTTTCAGCCACATGTGACTACACTAAAAACACTCACCTACCAAATGTAACCCAACCCATGTGTGTAACTGTATGACCTCTTCGGAAAACCAAAATGACAAACAGAATAGGGTTGCTGTGCTATATTTAACTACAAAAATATGAACAACAAAACATTTCATAACAAGATCTATAAGTGTATTTATAGGAACGTTATTTGTGCAGGTGTTGGAGACTGAAGGGTTTAGGTTTAGTTTTCCATTGAGCAGGAGTTGCCTCGTGTCTAGGGGGTAGGGAGGGGTGGTTTGGAGGCTGTAGAGAGGGGTAAACATGGGGGGGGGGGGGGGGGGCTTCCACCGGCTTCATCCCTGGCAAATACACACAGACACGCAGGGAAAACATAGCTGTGAGACATTCCACCTGGAACAGGAGATCAGATTCCTGCCACAAACACAAACACACACACACACAAGACAGGGTGTACAAACTAGTAGCGCACACACACACACACACACACACACAGGATGTGGCCAGCCTTTGTTTGGTGTATTCACTTATCACCACTGCTTTATCTCACGCGCACTGGACAAGAATTAGCCGTGGCTCTGAATCGGCTGCTGTTTGGCCAAATGAAGCCCAGGCGTTGTCTGATGTCTACAAAGACTGAATGGGGGTTAGGGATTTGAGCCTTGCTAAATTTGAAGAGCGGTAAATTTGTCAAATCGACAAACCTTGTCACCAGGCAACCAGGGCTCTGCTGGCCTTTGTTTGGGGTGAAGAGCGCAGGTTAATCCCTGCATTCACAGCAGCCGTTACTTTGGGGTCTTTTCAGCAGCGCGAGCACGCACGCACGCACACACACACACACACACACACACACACAGGGGGGGGGGGGGGGGGGGGGGGGTGTTCATAGCCTCCTATCTGCTCTGCGAGCACTCTTGTGGTGTCACACTGTAAGGGTGAATGAGGATCTCACAGCCACAGTCAGAAAATAAAAAAAAATAAAACCAAACCAACCAAAAAAAACAACAACAAAAAAAACGGATCCAGCCCGCCCTCGGCCCTTACACGGCACCTAAGTCATGATTGAGGCAGATGGACATGTGTACACTAAGGTTTGCAACCAACGTGTGTGTGTGTGTGTGTGTGTGTGTGTCTGTATGTGTGAGTGTGAAAGACTGAGACAGAGAGAGAGTCTGTGAGAGAGAGAAAGTGGGGAGACACCAACACACACACACACACACACACACACAGGCCTGATGTGTTACAAAGCCGATGTAATCCATGGGATCCTGATGGCCATGTGGCCCTAACTAGGGCAGTTGAGTCGGACAGGACAGAGACGACTCCGCCCCCTAGAGGGGCGTGTGCGTGTGTGTGTGTGTGTGTGTGTGTGTGTGTGTGAGCAGGGCCAGAAGTCAGAGCTTTAAAATAAACTTCCAAAATAAAGACCCAACTTCACACAGAAAAAAAACTAAATACTACTGGAGATTCTTGAGCTGCAGGACTGATCTCACAAGTCTGCTAATGAACCATCAAAACAGCAATATTTATATGACTGAAATGTATACTAATATAAACAATATCACAAAAATATAGACTTACAACACTAAACAATACATTGAGTGAACGTGACTCATTCTTAATGTGCATTTTATCTTTATTATGGTGTTAATAGTGTTCTCTATTTAAAGGTATGTGATGAATTATTGATGTAATTACTACTATTGGTCAAGCAGCTCCTGTTTGGTAAGGGCCAGGGTGTAATGGCCATGATGTTTGTGTTGTCACTCGATCCCCTTTCCACACATTCCACCTTTCATGTTGCTTCACTTGAGCTTTAGGCTGGGAAAGGCTCTGTGTGTGTGTGTGTGTGTGTGTGTGTGTGTGTGTGTGTGTGTGTGTGTGTGTGTGTGTGTGTGTGTGTGTGTGTGTGTGTGTGTGTGTAGAATGTGTCCATTCTAACACCCTCAGTTCCAACCCCACTCTGCCATGCAAGGGTCATGCAGTTCTCCACACACACACACACACACATACAACACACATGTGTCTGAGTGTGCAGTACCTGGTGTGACCCGGGTCGTAGTGTCTGTGTGTCTGTGTGTGTTCAGACTGAGACACAGGCCCTGGGTGACCCTGGCAGCGGGCCCCTGCTGATGCGTGTGTGTGTGTGTGTGAGAGGCGGTGTAATCTGGCCGGGTGAGGAACAGCTTCTTTAATTATTAACACAACAAGAGATACGCGCTCGTGTTTAACCACTGTTTATTGGGTGGCCCAGTTCGCCACCATCACACGCTGTTCCCAGCCACAGCTTCCCATGTTCTGTTCCAACTCACAAAAAATGGCTCGCATATTTTCCCGTCCGCCGACGACTAAAAATAAAAAAGGCACAAGAGGAGCTCCAGGAATTCAGCTGAGGGCAATGTGTGTCTGAGTGTGTGTCGGTCTGTGTGTGTTTCTACTTTGTGGGTACTGTATGTCTGTAAGTGAGTGTATGTGTGTGTGTGTGTGTGTGTGTGTGTGTGTGTGTGAGTTAGGAGGGAGCAGAGGGCATTAGGAGGAAGCTGACTGTACACACAAAAGGCATTAAGAGGCGGCTCTTGCCCCGAGGCACACAGGCAGTCTTTGTGGCTCTCATTTGCATTTGCCCAACTAATCCAATCTCATTTCTCCGGCCTACCAGCCTCTTTCCACCCGTAAATATATTGTCATTTCTATGGCCTACCCAGTGCTTTCCAGCGCTAAATATATTTACTCTTTGAGGATGATGCTACGCCGCAGCAACGCTCAGACACGGCTACGTGCGAAAAGGGAGGCTCTGCCTCCCTCCTCTGTCTGTGTCTGTGTCTGCGCCTCATTTCGCTCTCTCGCTCCCTCCGTCTCTGCCCGCTCTTTCATGCCAGGCACGGCAGCCTAGCCTAGCGGCGGCGGCGGCAGCAGCGTGGAGAGAGCAGCAGTGGCGGCCGCTTTATTTTGGGCAGCTGTAATCTAGGTCAGCTCGGAGACGATGACAGCGTCGGAGCCCGAGCACAGTAAACAGGAGCGCATGATGTTGTTTTTCTCTCGAGCCGATGCAACACTGGCACCAAATGCCACCCGCCTACCCCGATGCCCCCCCCCCCTCACTCCGCTACGCCTCCCACCCTCGCACACAGTCTCCCTCATCCGGGTACAGTCCTGCAGGGCACATCTGCCCCCTTCTAGCCCTCCAATGGGGCAGTGGAAGGAGAGCAGGGAAGAACTGTACTGCTCTCTGCTTCCTCCAGTTCGTGTTGATAAATGGAGATCTGCCCTGGCTCAGTATACTTGGCTCACTGTCATAACTCTTGGCAATAACAACCTAGGGCCAGAACGTTCTAGGAGAGCATGTGTGTGTGTGTGTTAGTGTGTGAGTGTGTGAGAGAATGTGTGAGCACTCTCTCTCTCTCCCACTCTCTCTCCGGACGTCCCACGAGAGCGGGAAGATTTAATATGACGATCGGCAACTCCGGCCAAAGCATCCCAGCTATGTAAACAGGAGACCAGAGGACGTTATATAACCATCAGAAAGGGCCGCTCTTATTGTGGCAAATGTGAAATAGTTGAGGAGGATTTGTCAGAGGTGGGCATCGAGTCTAACCTGACCACCCCACCCGCGGTGCCACCCACCCCCCAACCCCCCACCCTGCCTGGCAGTGCTGCCAACTGTGAAAATGAGACCTGGATGTTTACAGCTTTGGGAGAGGAGCGAGAAAATTCTGGCCATGGTTAACACCACCTCGATGTCGACATGCATTAAGTATTTATGCCCTGTGTGCCACACACAGTTACAGTTACATGCCAACGTTTTTCAGAGGGCTCTCGTCTTTCTCTGCCCCTGGAACACACGCCACAGATATAGCAACTCACAATGTGCCATTGGCCTTACAGTACGTCTCAACGACAACAACAACAACAACGGGCTGGCAGGGTGTAATGGAGCAGTGGCCTGATCATAAAAGCACAGTGTCCAGCACAAAGGGAAGCCTTAGAGAAGAGCCGCTGCTTTGTTGCTCAATGACATCACGCCACTTCAACGGACTGTACGGCAATTCTGCAGCACACTGTTGAAGGTTTATGACGCGCCCCCCCTTTCAAGGGGAACTGCTGTGGATGGGCTATTGCCCCCCCATTAGACACTCACACACACTGCAGGACGTCGTAAACGACAATCTGGAATTCCAGGAGGCTGGACAGGTCATGTGAACCCCATCCAGCTGACCAGAGCATGGCAGAGAGGCGCAGATAAGTAGGGAGAGGAGAGAAAGAAAGAAAGAAAGAAAGAGAGAGCGAGGAAACAGAGAGAGGAGAGGAGAAATGATGGAGAGAGGAGGAAGGGGAGAGAAAAAAGGAGAGAAAGAGAGAGGATAGGGGAAAGGAGAGGAGAGGGAACAGAGAGAGGAGAGGAGAAGGGATGGAGAGAGGAGAGGAAGGGGAGAGGAGAAGGGATGGAGAGAGGAGAGAGAAGAAAGGAGAGGAGAGAAAGGGAGAGAGGAGAGGGGAGGGAGTGAGCAGGGTCGAGGCCTCAGCCATCCAGACACAACGTTACATAATCTCCAGCATGTCTGTGACACACACACACACACACACACACACAGTCTGTCTGTCTACAAGTTGAGGCAGGCCCAGCGGTGTTTTTTTGTTTGATGTTTTATTTTCTTAAAATCTCTCTATCATATATGTTAAAGACACCTTGCTGTGTGTGTGTCTGTGTTAAGTGCTAAAGATGTGTCTTGTATTAGAGGGAATCTCTCTGTGTGTGTGTGTGTGTGTGTGTAAAAAAAAACCTATCCTCTGTTATAGAGAGCCGAAGTCACGCTCCTTCCGTTAGCCACCATGGGACCTGTCTTTCAAAAAATTTGAACGGCAGTCTATGAAAAAAGAAATTATTTTCTGGTTCTGGTATTGACTTGTGCCTTTAATTACCCATATGATGTTTGTCAATTTTAAAGACAATTTTTCATGTAAAGACATGTAAAGGAAGTTTGTTTCGTAACTATTGAATTACAACATTGTGAAAGATCGTAATTCCAACGACTACAAATCCATCGGTCGCGCTAGTGACGTTAGCCCATTCATAGCCACACCGGATTGTACAAGTATACCATTACATTACATTACATTACATTTAGCAGACACTTCTTAACCAAAGTGACTTACATATGACAGCTATATTACAAGGGATAACATTGTCCCCGGAGCAACTTGGGGTTAAGTGCCTTGCTCAAGGGCACAACGGTGGAAGCCGGGAATTGAACCGACAACTTTCAGGCTACTGCATGCTAGCCCAGCTCCTTAACCACTACACTACCACCGCCCTACCAGCATACCAGCAACAGGTCTTTCTTGGGCTTCCCTTGCCGATGAAAATACCATGAGTCAGAGGATTAAACACATCAGATAAGTTGTATTCGTCCATAGAGTGTACATAAACTACTGTTAAGTGACAGATCTGGTAGCAAGATGTAACCGTCAACTAGCATAGCAGCTAGTCGTATCATTTCATTACTTTGGTGACGTACATCGTTCGACACGAGAGATGTAGCCTAGTCCACTGAGCGGATTCGCACAAAACCAACATAACTTTTAAAGTTTATCAAACAACAGTACTTTGACGTGAAAAATTATCTTTTAAATTCACACACATCATATGTGAAATTCATGGCACAATTTGAACAGGACCAAAAAATAATTGTTATCTCTCCATTGACTCCCGTTCATATTTTTTTGAAATATAGGTCCCATGGACCGGAAGTAGAAAGGCGTGACTTCGGCTCTCTATAGGGAAATGTCCATGTCTCTCAGAGGAGAGGCTAGCAGTGACACAGGGCAGAGCCACATTAGCCCTCAGCTGATCACACACTCACAGACACACTCTGGTGGAGGAGTGATTATTAAAATGAAATCAAATAAAAAAGTGTGTGTGTGTGTGTGTGTGTGTGTATGAGGTGGACTGGGCCGTGACTCACTCACTGAGTTTCCCCATGGTGGGGACACAGAGTACTGGCAGAATGGCAAAAACATGATCACACACAAACACATGCAAACACACACACACACGCACACATACAGGAATGTTCTGAGGCCTGTAGTCATCGCACATGTGCCAAATACCCAGCTGTCTGCATGGGCAGCTCTTCAGAACACATTTTAATCTATCAGAAATGCTGACATATTGCCACGGTGCAGGTAAGTGCAGGCCGACGCACCAATGCTAACCTGCCCATACATCTCTCCCTTAGTAGGCTACACACTAAATGGTTCACAGATCTCTCCTTCAGTAGGCTACATGCTAACCAGCCCATAGATTCCTCCTTCAGATGACTACATGCTAACCACCCCATAGATTTTTATTTTAGTAGGCTACACACTAACCCTAGTGTGTAGCCTACACTAACCTGCCCATAGATTCTTCCTTCAGTAGGCTACATGCTTACCTGCCCACAGATCTCACCTTCAGTAGGCTACACACTAAGGCTAACCTGCCCATAACTCTGTCCTTCAGTAGGCTACAATGCAACCTGCCCATAGATCTCTTCTTCACTAAGCTAAACCCTACGCTAACCTGCGCATAGATTCCTCCTTCAGTAGGCTATAAGCTAACCCGCCCATAGATTCATCCTTCAGTAGACTATAAGCTAACCTGCCCATAGATTCCTTCTTCAGTAGGCTACATGCTTACCTGCCCACAGATCTCACCTTCAGTAGGCTACATGCAGCGTACATGGTAACCTCCCCATAGATCTTCTTCAGTAAGCTACATGCTAACCATCCCACATATTCTTCCTGCAGTAGGCTACATGTACATGGTAACCTGCCCATAGATCTTCTTCAGTAGGCTATATGCTAACCAGCCCACAGATTCCTCCTGCAGTAGGCTACATGGTAACCTTTCCAAAGATTTGTCCTTCAGTAGGCTATATGCTAACCAGCCCACAGATTCCTCCTGCAGTAGGCTACGTGCTAACCTGCCCACAGATCTCTCCTCACAGGCTTCCACTGGCAAACCAAAAGCACACACAGGCCCTCCTGCCAACAGGTTTGTATCAGTTACAAAGTCCATTTCAGCGTTTAATAATCTGCTTACTTGTGGAGGAAAGTGGATTTCTGAATGGAGAGCTCAACCCCATTCTAGAAAAGAGTGAATAAATGGGTGCCTCTCTGAGACACTGGGGCTGGTGTGTGTGTGTGTGTGTGTGTGTGTGTGTGTGTGTGTGTGTGTGGCTATAAGAGACACACAGAGAACCCAGAACCCAACTGTTCCACCAGTCCAAATGTCAATATGGAAATCAACAGTACCAAAGGATCACATGAACACAGGGGTTGTCACATGCACAGCACTCAGATACTGTATCAGATGTGACTGTGGCCCCCAAAACACACACGCACACACACACGCACGCACAAGGGTCATCTCTGACAGAGCCCGGCCCTTTCTGGCAGGTTACTCTTATGGCCGTCCGCAGAGCTGCTGAGTCACAGGCCAAAAACACCAGTCACATAAACAATATGGAGCCTTTCATACACAAACACACACACACCGCTGTGCTGACAGCATGATCCATGGGGGTGAAACTGGGTCCGGCACGCTGTGCTGGTCAGTGTGTGTGTGTGTGGGGGGGGTGATGGGTGCCAGAGCTCCAGCAATCACCAGTGCTGTTGGCACTGTTCCCACCATTATTAGTGGTTGAAATCCAAGATGGCCTCTCAAACCGCTCCTGAATTATGAAGCTGCACGTCAACAACCTGTTTCCTGCTCAGGGACCTCTATAGCTGTGCATGACTTTGTGTGTGTGTGTGTGTTTGTGTGTTGGACTACAGATCTGTAACACTGTAACATGAAATTAAATAAAGTATACAAGATATCTGTGTGTGTGGGTGTGTGTGTATGTATGAGGACATACAGTATGTGGGTGTGACTGTATACAGTGTGTGTGTGTGTTTTTACGTCTGTGTTTACCTTTGGAGTGTGTGTGTGTTTTAACTTACTTGAGTGTGTTCTCCTGTGAGCCTCCAGCTCCTCCTCCTTGGAGAACTGATTGCCACACTGATCACAAACGAGTGCTTTCGCTCCGGCTGTATGGAGAAGAGAAGACAACGTTAGAACAAACACACACACACACACACACAGAGAGCGAGAGAGGTTTGGATGATCGGATCTTCATCTTAGGATGAGATGAAATATGATTTTGGCGTTGGGAAGAGAGAACACACACCAACCTCCCCACAAACACACATTCCTCCTTTTTTATGGCCGCGCTGAAAAAGTTCAGAATGTTCCTAAAGACATCACTGGGCATAAACTCGCTTCTGCGTTGCATAAGAGAGAACAAACTGTACCTAATGAGGAAAGCACAAGCTCAAACACACACACAAACACAAACACACACTCAAAACACAAACACACACACACACACACAAATTTGCTATAAAAAAAGCATGGCTGAAAAGCTATGAGCGCAGGGCTGGTGGTATGATTGTGAGTTGGCACAGTGTGGTTGCTCTTTGCAGACTTATTTACAGTGAGCTTTTATCAGCGGCCGGTGTGTGTGTGTGTGTGTGTAGTACACAGGCTGGCTGTGCCAGAGCCTCAGGACGCACTGTTCCCAACCACAAACACACACAGATACACAGCTCTATTTATTTTATTTAGGCAGCCAGGAGACAAGTTAACCCTCACCACCACCACCGTCACACACACACACACACACACACACACACACACACACACACACACACACAGTCCATTACAGCAGCAGCTGCGTATGGGAGAGAGAGCAGAACAGAAATCATTAGCACATGTAGAACACCATTTCCTGATAGAGTGTGAGAGTGAGGAGTGATGTGCTCACAGTGACCAGTGTGTGTGTGTGTGTGTGTGTGTGTGTGTGTGTGTGTGTTTCAGCCCAGACGCCGAGCTCTACTTCTGTCATCCTCCTGGGCTCCCTCTCTGTCTGAGCCATTTGCATGAACAGAGGCTGCCTCTATTTATAGCGTCCTACAGCCACCTGTTAAGACGGCCATTCTTCCCTCGGAGAGGCGCTCAAGTAGGCCAGGCAGTGCCCGCAGTCGAGAGTTCGCTTGGCACAGATCGATACCTCTGACTAGCCACCAGACACTCACACCTTTACAGTCTTCGCTCTACTCTGGCTTTGGCGCGTGTGTGTGTGTGTGTGTGTGTGTCAGGGACAGGCAGGTTTTACATCTCACCCTGCCACATGTGGAACGATGGCATCAGACGCAACCGTTGGGGTTAGCTGCCATCAGTCTCTCCTGTTGTTGTGACACAGTATTTACGGTGCAGATATATGTCTGCGTGTGTGTGTGTGTGTGTCTGTGCAGTCCGCCTCTTTTCTTATATCCAGGCACTGTGTGTTTACGGTGTCATAAATGACCGAATTTCTGCGGAGCTCACATGGAAGCCATCTGTTTACTGTTTCTGTGTTTCCACTGAGGACACCCTTTCCATTGGCCACACTTTCACATGTGTCACGAACACCCGGGTCACATACTTCTATTAAACTGTCTAAACGACACGTGATTGGTGGGGAGGGAGAGGAGGAAAAGAGAAAGAATAAAGAGATTGTAAAATAAAGAAAGACAGATAGAGTCAGTGGTTTCCATATAGGTTTTTTTTTCTCTTTAGCTGTGGTGGACAGTGACTGTGTTTTTAGTTTCCTGGCTGCCCCCCCCCCCACACACACACACACACACACACACACACACACACACAGTGAAGCGTCAGTTTCCCTTTCCTGTAAGTGAGGAGGCTAGTCTGGGGGAGATAGCCAGCAGAGGAAATTCCTGGTGAGAAATTGCCATCCGTCTAAGAGAAGAGAAAGAGAGAGGGAGAGAGAGAGAAAAGATTGAGAGAGACAGAAAGGGTGGCAGAGAGAGAGAGAGAGAGAGAGAGAGAGAGAGAGAGAGAGAGTGAGACAGAGCCGGGGGAAATGAGACAGAGAGACTGAGACAGCGAGAGAAGGATAGAGAAAGAAAAAGAGGAGAGGAAGAGAAAAAGAGAGGGAAAGGAAAGGGAGAGAGAAAGAGAGAGGATGAGAATGAGAGAAAGAGAGGGAGGAGGAGAGAAAAAGAGAGAGAGCTGTTTGATTCTCTAATGTCCCTCAGAAGTCTCTGACCCACTTAAACGAGACTTCTGGCCATCACAATGCCAGAGAACAGAGCGCAGACACACACACACACACACACACACACACACACACACACACACACACACGCGCGCGCACACACACGCACGCACACACACGCACGCACACACGCACACACACACACACTTCATTCTGGGACACATCAGGTCTGTTACCATCAACTACAGCTGAATGATTTTGCCACAGGATATCATGATTCTAATTACGTTAATAAATATAGCAGTGATAATGTTCAATAATAAATGATCACCAATAGGTATTATGCATTTAAGAGAACAAACGTCGTTCTGAAGCAATTGTGTGAAATGTTTTTATGAGACTAATTTAAATGATTGGGATTTTGGTCTAAATTCAGTTTTATACTGAAACGATACAATTACACAGTGTGCTTAAAATGAAATATAATAAAATGTAATTATGATATAAAATAATACAGTCTAACTATATATAATAAACACACATACACACACACACAGGAATATTCTTTTCAAGCTATTTCTGCTCTGCATACTGTAGGTAAAGTCCTTATGACTCTTTAGAGTGCACCCACACCTAAGGGAGCAGCTAGGGAGCTGATGCTTTTCCCAGTCTCTTCTCTCCTCCCCTCTTCTTTTCTTTCTCCATTCCTCCCTCTCCTCCTCTCTCTTCTCCTCCTCTCTCTCTTCTCCTCCTTCCTTCCCTCCTGTCCAGGCCCAGAGAGCGTCTCCGTGGCCTCCGTGAGCCTGAAGCCTGTACCTTCGCCAGCCACCACAGCCAGGTCGCATTAGTGGGACACAGACGCGCGGTCCCTGGGTGTGTGCCGTTAGATCAGCGCTCAAAATATTTTGGGTTGATTCGCAATGCTTGGTGCGACATCCTCACTCTGAGAGATCCTCACTGTCAAAGCTAATGATTTGACAGCTATTTTTTTTCCCTCCTGCCGCCCGTCACACCTCCAGCTGAACGTGACTGAGGTGAGGATCAGGGATTAGCTCACAGACAGAAAGCCTGTGTCACAGACCCCCCCCAACCACGTCTCAGCCACGTCCGGGCCAGGCGGGGGCCAGCGCCGGAGGCTGCGGCGGGCTACTGATCAGTGAGGGCGAGCACGTTTGTGAGCGTGCTCAGTGCAGTGCGTCGTCTGGCGCACAGCAGGCCTGGCTGCTCCTTGATGTGGCGTACCTGGAGCGACGCGAGGGGAGGCGAGGCGACGAGACTCTGTGTCGCTCCGCATCGCACTGCGACTCGTGTTTGATAAACGGTGTTTTGACACGCCACCGTTGTCTAGAGCACAGCGCATTCGTCTGTGCCACCCCCGACCGAACCCACCCCCAACCCCCCCCCTCCCTTGTCTGTTCCTTTTTAGACAGGAACGTCTCTGTGCAGAGGGGAAAAATGATGAAGCAAATCCAGAATTCAATAGCTTGGCGTTCCGTAGTGTTCTGTTTTAGAAGGCACAGAGTGTACTGTACAGCAGCCGTAAAAAAAAAATAAAAAAAAAGCTTTTCCAAAACAGCCTGCAGCCGGCACAGCAATCACCCTCCATCAAAACACTTTGTCTCGCATACAAAAATAAGAGCCGGCATCGAGCTGAATACCAAATCAGCCCATTAGAGATCAGGGGCGCTCGGTACTTGGCAACCGCAGGGATTTAAAGCTGCAAATACCCAATGACACGGCACAGCGATCGAAACCTTTTCAGAGCATCCAGCCCCAATCGCAGCGCTGTTTACATTTAAATCACATTAAAGAGCTTCAGGAGGAGTGGGGGGGGGGGGGGAGGGGGAGAGAGAGAATATTTCGCAAAGGAAATTGGCTGATAACAGCCTCCTGCAACAGTGCAGCTCTGTGTCTTTCATCACAGTAAAAAAAGCAGCAGTTCTGTCTGCATCGCATCTATGCGTGATTATCCTCACAATTATTTTTAGGAGCCCCATGACCCAGTTACAGCTGGTGAAGGTGGGATGGATGGATGGATGGATGGATGGATAGATGAATGGATGGATGTGCAGGTTGCTGGGACGAGTGTGGACTGATAAACACAGAAATATTAATCCTGGCGCTTCCCAACGACTGTGTTGGGACCGAACGGCGGCTGGGTCAGCGAGCTCATTAGCAGAACAGTGCGCGGCACGATGTAGGGCGCCGTGCGTCTCGCCGGCTATGGGGGGGCGGGGGGGGGGGGGGATCAGCTGGAGCTTTACGTAACGTAAGGGCTCGTCCGTGACTTTAAACGTAACATATGTATCTGAAACCACAGGGGAGGAGAGTGGGGCTGCCTGCCAAACAGGAGCCGCACTCCGGACCCTGCTCTTTACACACGCTCCCTTGACAGCCCGCGCCAGCCAGGGAGGGAAGGAGGGGCTGTGTGTGTGTGTGTGTGTGTGTGCGCGCTGGGGGGGGGGGGGGGTTCGGGCTGGGGGCGCATGAGCATTTCCATCATCGAGTTTAACGTTTCTAAATGGAATTGCTGTCTGTTTTTCACTTTCAATTCTGCTTTGTTTTATTTAATGCCCCCCCCCCCCCTTCCACAAACACACACACACACACACACCACACACCCTCCTCCCCCTGCATCCATTCTCCTCCTCTGCTCTCTGCTTGCTATTTTGGAAGCTGTGGCTTGGAGCGCAGTCAAGTTTCATTAATTTTGGGATCTGGGTACAGTATGTTCCTGGACACACATCTGCGTGCGATCATAAACGCTCCGGAATGCTGGCAGAACATCCAGACCTGCCGGCAGCTCATGATGTCACCGCTCTGAGGGAAGGGCTGGCGAGCCGCCAAGCACTCTGTGTCTGAGTGTGTGAGTGTGGCTCTGTGTGTGTGTGTGTGTGTGTGTGTGTGTGTGTGTGTATACTTTGTGCACTCTGCCTTGGTGTGTGCGAGCCTGTGTATGCCTGCTTGTCTGCCTCAGTATTTGTGTGTGTGTTAAGTGTGTGTATATTTCTGTGTGTATTTGTATATTTGTGAGTGTGTGTGTGTGTGTGTGTGTGTGTGTGTCTCACTTTCAAACTCAGACTCCCAGAGAGCACCGTCTCACCCTAAGCACTGTGTGCGTGTGTGTGTGTGTGCACATGCACGTGTCTGTATGAGTGTATGTCTCTGTGTGTGTGTGTGTATATGTCTCTGTGTATGTGTCACTGTCTGTGTATCTGTGTCTCTCTATGTGTGTATGTCTCTATGTGCATGTGTGTGCATGTGTGTGTGTGTGTGCTTTGTGCTGGGGCTGAACAGGTGCAGTCACTGGGGCTTGGCCCCTTCAGAGCCCCTCCCAGCCATTCACTGCAAATTAGCCCTGACACAATTACACATATACAATTATCAGAGTACAGTACCTCACAGCCAATGGACTACTGGGGGGGCACACACACACACACACACACACACACACACACACACACACACACACACCACACACACACACACACACACACACACACACACAGTGAGAGAAATGAAATATAACACCAGGATGTGCCAGAGATGAAGCCAAGCTGTTGAAAAAGCAGCACAACACTGCCATGCACTCTTTGTTCTTCTCAGGTTTCCTAGTTCCTCTTGGTCCCTTATAACCAATTTGTTCCCTTGGTTCTACCTAGGTCTCCTAGTTCCTCTAGGTTTCCTTCTCAGTCATTAGCGCAGCTCAGGTATGATTCACCAGGCTGTCAGATCACCTGGTAATTGGCTGGGTCTCCATGGCGAGAGTGATGGCAGTCTAGCAGCAGAAGCAGGTGAACTCTAGTGCCTAGGCCTTCTAATAACCTAAATAGTGTTTGTGTGTGGT
>NC_055973.1:19616769-19661769 GCF_018492685.1 Alosa sapidissima
CTTTATACAATTTTACTGGTCAGACTTGTTCGTCTGAGTGCATGTTAGTGCACGGTCACTCCGGCTGTGTGTGAGTGGACAAATGCCCCCGGCTTGAGAGCTTTGTTGCCACCCCGGGGGCAGTAGAATGGTGCAGGCGGAACAAAAGGCCACTCCTCTTCAGGGAAAACACAGAGAGCAGGACAAAAGAGAGGTCAGGGCCGGAGAGAAGGGGGGTGATAGAGAGAGAGAGAGAGAGAGAGAGAGAGAGAGAGAGAGAGAGAGAGAGAGAGAGAGAGAGAGAGAGAGAGAGAGAGAGAGAGAGAGAAAGAAAGAAAGAAAGAAAGAGAGAAAGGAGGGAGAGAGAGAGGAGCAGAGGTGGAAGGCCACAGGGCTGTGAGACCACACCTCTCTCTTCAGCCAGTTGCTGATTGACCAGAAGGCCATGAAACATAACCTACAGTAAAGGGACTACTGCCCAGCTACACACACACACACACATTTTTTAAATACAGCATTACCACTCAAGCACAAACAAACACACTCACAATATTGCATAAACAAATACACACACACACACACGTTCCCACCACACACAGTAATGTACATAATAAGAAAAATAAATGACACTAAAAACTCACACAAGTTGTTTTTGTTGAAAAGTTGTTTTTTTGTTCTGATGATGTGTTTGTTGTTGGTGTACTCCTCGTTGGTGTAATTCATATGAAATGTGGATTTCGATGATTACATTCTTAGGCGTAAACAAATAAAGAGTGTGTAAATATGGGTAAATATCTCCCAGGGCCCATGCCGCTCCGCCTCCAGACCACACTGCTCCCACCACAGTTCGCATGCAGCAACAACAGGCTGCCCTCACTGTACCAGAGTACCAGAACAACACACTGGACAAGACAAGTGTGTGTGTGCGCGTGTGTGTGAGTGTGTGTGTGTGTGAGAGAGAGGGGGCCGTTTACGACGGGTTTATTACCCTCACTGGCTCCATGCTAACGGTCTGTGCAGCACTTCAGAGGGTGCCTGGTGTGTGTGTGTGTGTGTGTGTGTGACAGGTAGAGTTGTAGTGTGCTAGACACACATACACACACACACACATACAAACACACGTGTCTCACACACAGCCCTTTACAGCACCTACTTTATGTGCTCTTCCTTCTGATATCACTCACTGCACTTCCTCCCTGTACACACACACACACACACACACACACACACTCGCACTCCTTCCAGTCATTTCTCTTCCTCTCTCTCTCTCTCTCTGTGTCACTCTCTCTCTTGGTAACACACACAGGGCCTCTAATTAGCTCTTTTGTTAGCCTCTGAATAGTGTGTGTGTGTGTGTGTGTGTGTGTGTGTGTGTGTGTGGCTGGAGTGCTCGGGGATCTCAGTACTTCCAGGGATTCCTCAGCAGCTCGCACAAACACCTCCCACAATGCTTTGCAGCGTGCCGGGGCGGCATCTGCGGCTCCTTGGACTGGAGGAGGGAGTGCATCAGCCCAGGACTAAATATGTACAGACAGCCCTGCGCACACACACACACACACACACACACACACACACACACACAGTGAGACTGCCACACACATAAACACACTACACACAGAAAACCAGACAGCTACACACCGCCAGACACACATGCAACTAGACACACACACATGCATGCTCACACACACACAAACACACACAGAGGCACACACACACAGAGGCAAACACACACACAGGCACACACACACACACAGGCACACACACACACTCACTCACTCACATTTCCCTGAATTGCTTCAGGCACACACAGCTGAATCCTCACTTTACCTTTTCCTCAAGCGTGACTTTACAAATGTACAGTCTGAAAAAAGCTCTGTCTGCCGCCATCCTCTGCAGCAGCTCCAGCCGCGTGACGCTGCTGCTGTTAGATACCGCCGCTAAACACTGCCACCGCTAGACGCCGCTAAACACTGCCACCGCTAGACGCCGCTAAACACTGCCACCGCTAAACACTGCCACTGCTAGACGCCGCTAAACACTGCCACCGCTAGACGCCGCTAAACACTGCCACCGCTAGACGCCGCTAAACATTGCCGCCACTAAACACTGCTGCTTTGTTAGACTCCTCGTTACAAATACACACACACCTGGCTGAAGCCTGTGCTTTTCACCCAGAAGGACCCCCACTGTTTGGAACCCCTGTGTGTGTGTGTGTGTGTGTGTGTGTGTGTGTAACCCTGTGCACGGTGGATTTGTGCAGCCAATGCACCTGTACACGTGGAGAGTGTGAAGAGAGTACCCGGATTCCTGGAAGAGTGTGTGTGCGTGCGTGTGTGTGTTTTTTTGTGTGTGCATGTGTGTGTGTGTCTGTGGGGTTTGCAGTTACTGTTACACCTGTAGGTAATTTTAGCACACACTGGCACCTGCCTCTTTCTCTGTCTCGCATCTGAGCAGAGACGCCTTTACCATGGTCTCACGATGTGTATAGGGGTGAGAGTGCATGCGTGTGTGTGTGTGTGTGTGTGTGTGTGCGCGTGTGTCCATGCATACGCATTTATGTCTGTGGTGGTGACCTCTGCTTTCTCTCAGCTCCAACTAGTCCTTCCCTCTCTGACCACAGCCATGCAGTCAGGCCCAGGAGGAGGGGGGGGGGGGGGGTTTCGTAACCTGCTTCAGCTCGCGCAACCACCAAACAACAGCGCAGCAATGCATGTTGGTTAATGCTGAACTCCATGACAGCCTGCAGTGGAGTGTGGAGGAGAGGGAGAGAGGTGTGTGTGTGTGTGTGTGTGTGTGTGTGTGTGTGTGTGGGGACATGCAGAGAGAAAGGAGAAGTTGCAGCTCTGGCTTGCTCAATGCCTCTGGCCTCATTGAAGCGGTTTGCATAAGAGCTCAGACTTCCGGCCACAGACTCTGTGCTATGCATTCACAGAAACATCAGCACTGGCCAACAGCCCTCAAGGCTAACGCCGACCAGCGCTGGTTAGCACTGACTAGTACACACTAGCCCGGTCCTCGATAACACACACACACACACACACACACACACACACACACACACACACACACACACACACACAGGAGAACTTCTACATGATGAATGCAACAGAGATACCAAATCAAGCATACAGCAGGGATTCGCTGCTCTCTAGGAATGTGAGTGTGAGTGTGAGCGTGCGTGTGTGTGTGTGTGTGTGTGTGAGAGTGAATGTGTCTGAGCAGAAACGTGTGGAGCAGAGGAGCCAGCCAATAATCATTATGTTAATAATTACAGTACTCACACAGCCGGCCCCCGAGACACCCCCCCCCCCCCATCCTGTAGTCAATAACCTGAGCAGTCTCCATCACAGGGACCCCCCCCACCCACACACACACACACTCCGGTTCTCCTGCCCACCTACGCTGACGTCTGCCTAGGCAACCCCTGCCCCAGCTGCCTCTCCACTGACCGGAAAAGCCCTCCGCCTGGCACACGCTAACGAGCTCACGCCGACTAGCGCTCAGGCTCCTGTTACACTCTCAAACGTCTGGAGAAGGAGAACTGGAGTCAAACACGGCCGTGTACAGGAAGGAGAACTGGTATAAACATGGCCGTCTACAGGAAGGAGAACTAAGGTCAAACATGGCCATCTACAGGAAGGAGAACTCATATAAACATGGCCGTCTACAGGAACGAGAACTAGGGTCAAACATGGCCGTCTACAGGAAGGAGAACTAGGGTCAAACAAGACCGTCTACAGGAAGGAGAGCTGAAGTCGAACATGGGTATCTGGAGAAGCAGAACCGGACTAAAACATGTGTGGAATGCATGTGTGGAATGCATGCGTGTGTGTGTGTGTGTGTGTGTGTGTGTATGTGTGTGTGTGAGTGAGAAAGTTTGAGCATGATTGTGTAAGTGTGACTGAAAGTGAATAAAGGTGTGACTGCAAAACGGAGTGTGTGAGAGAGAAAGAGAGAAAGAAAGAAAGAAGGACAGAAAGAGAAAGAAAGAGAGAGTGAGTGTGTGTGTGTGTGTGTGGTGTTTGTGGACAGTGTTATTTTTAAGCTGGCAGAATCAGATAGCACACAAGGTCCTCAGACAGGACACACAGGTTGTAGTTATTCGCTTCAAACTGCGCGCAGGAACAAACTGGTGTGTGTGTGTGTGTGTATGTGTGTGTGTGTGTGTGTGTGTGTGTGTGTGTATGGGGGGGGGGGGGGGGGGGGGTGGGGGGGTATCAGGTGTGCTATGGTTCACGTAACGTTTTTCAGACTTTATCTGTCTCTGACAGAAGTGTAGGGTCCATTATCCGCCAATCTGCACCGCACACACACACACTCTGAGCCGCTGGGGTTATCAGTTCTTTCTGATATGCAGAGATAAGAAACAGCCTCCCGTTTTAAGTGTCAACGCTCCAGTGTGCGTGTGTGTGTGTGCGCGTGTGTGTGTGTGTGTGTGTACATATATGTGCATGGTTTGTGCGCACCATGCAACCTTCACTCCATCCAGAAATTACACAGATGTTAGAAGCGTGGTAGGCGTCACACACACACACACACACAGGAAGGGAAAGCTAGGCTAAGCGCAGTGCGTGGCTTTGGCAGAGAGCCAGTCAATGTGCTCGAGACGGCCTCAGTGTTTATGATGGCAAAACAGATATGATAGGGTCACACTGAGCCACATAAATCACACTGCTACAGCAGCACAAAACACACGCACGCACACACACACACACACACACACACACACGCACACACACACACACACACACACACGCAGTTACATTCCTCATCCACACGCACACTTCAATAGCCCGCTACAACACCACTCATTGCAATACATTGCATACACACATTAAAATACTCCAAAGAACACAAACACTCACATACCCCTAAAACACATTAAAATAGCCCTCATTACACACCAAAACAGAAAAAATCCTCTCTAACATTAACCTGACCAACATTTACATCAGAAAAAACACTGTATAATTCAATCTTCGATAAGTGTTTTTCTAGACATGAATGCGGTTAGAAGAACACACTTTTATCTTGGTTCAGCATGTACATCTACACCATGATCACAAAACACTGACATTTTTGCCTGTGCACGCACACACACACGCACACACACACACACACGCACGCACGGACACAAAAACACACACACACACACACTTCCTTAAAGAAATCACATGCGTCTGTCTGCGCGCATGTCTTCATTTCAAACATGCTGTCGCATCGGCTTGCAAACATTTGATTTAGCCATACTGGAAGAACAAACAAGTTGCTTTGTTTACAGAAATCCCTCCGCCATAAATCTCAATGAGATATCAATATGTCTGTGTGTGTGTGTGTGTTAAAGGAAGAGAGATTGCAGTGGGGGAAGATCCATATTCCAGCCAGCTCAACACCGCTCTGTCAGTAAAGCCAGGAACTAAATATACACAGGAAATAGTTATTTACTAATGAATCCATTCAAACACAGACACATTCAACACTTGCATGTGCCCGCCTGGGCCCGCCCGCCCGCCCGCACACACACACACACACACACTCTGATCAGACAGAGCTGTGACGTCTGGTAGCAATTATGCTCATTTAGGCTGACCTGTTGGCTACCAAATAATCTTCAAATGACGGCTATTTTTGCACACGGGCAGACCGCCCTGCACATGACTAGATTGACTTGTTAAATGCGAGACACTCTAAAAAATGTTTCAATTGCAAATCTGGGCTGCAATTGAAAAACACAAGCATACAAGTCTGTCATCTAATTGTACAGGCAGCTGCTTTTAATCGAGGAACAGAATCTCATGACCTACATTGGATTTCTCCCCCCTTATCTCGCCTTAAGATTTCACACAAATACACATCTCTCAAACAATGTGCCAGAATGCCTATGAAATTGAATTATGGCTGCTTAAGCGCTGTGCGTCTGTGGGCATCATCAGAACGAATGGGAAAAATGCTCTGTGTCACCAGTTACATGGTGAGATATGGAGGCGCACACAAAGGCGGCTTCTCAAGCCCTGTGTGCCCATGGGCTACTAACAGCATTAACTTTAATGTGGAGATATTCTTAAAATCCGCACCCATTTCTCATTGTGCACATATTGAAGCGGAGTCCTGTTTTACTGTGAATATATAGTCTGTGTTTAACCAGCGGGCTCAGAAGGTGCCCCTGTTGGCGCTTAATGACTGCGAATGTGGCCGTCTGCGCGTGAAACCTGCGGCCCCCAGTTAGAATCCTGCACGGGGCCCCCTGCCCCCTCCCCACTCACCCACCCGGCCCCTGCTGCACAGCCACAGAGACCCTCACCTGAGGTAGGTACAAAGGTGAACAGCACAGGAGGGGGCGAAGAGTTCAAGGCCTGCGTTAACTCTAAAGAAAATACCCCTGCCCCCAACCACCCCGCCTCACACACACACACACACACACACACACACCCCCCCCAACAGGGCATGCCTACAGCAGATCATTCTGACAGGGGTCTCCCTGCAGGCCCAGGGTCACAGCGCAGGGGTCAGCGGCCTGCTCCACTCAGCGGCCATCATTTCCTGCCCGGGAAGCCTGGTCTGTGCACCATGCAAATAAGGCTCTCCTTGTGTGAGAAGAGGAGAGGTGAGGATGAAAGGATCAGAGAGGAGAAGAGAGAAGAGGAGGACAGAGGAGAGGAGAAAAGAGAAGAGGAGGATAGGAGAGGAGAGGAGAGAAGGAGAGAAAAGGAGGCCCAGTGGAGCACCTCCAGCGCCACAGTGGAGGAGTTAAGCTGAATCCAATTAGGCCGCCCTCAGGGCTCACCCCACACCACATCTGGCCAGCATCAGCCAGCCCACAGCACCAAAAACACCCCAGAGTGTGTGTGTGTGTGTGTGAGTGTGTGTGTGTGTGTTGGGACCTACCTATGTGTGTGTGTGTGTGTGTGTGTGTGTTTTGTGTGTGTGTTGGGACCTACCTATGTGTGTGTGTGTGCGTGTGTGTGTTTTGTGTGTGTGTGTTGGGACCTACCTATGCTGCTCGACGGCCTCGCTGTCGGGGAGCTCGACCCCACAGATGTCGCAGCGGTCGATGTGCGCCTGGCTCTCCTGCTTGACGGCGGCAGTGTAGTCGCCCAGCTTGCTGAAGAACTCGCGCTGCATGAAGCTCTGCTGCAGCAGGCTGCCGTAGGCGCCCAGCTCCATGGACATAGCCAGAGAAGGGGACATGGGCATCGCCGACGCCACCGAGGCCGGCATGCCACCGTGGTTGGCGGGCAGGGCGGAGTAGAGCGAGGCCAGGTGCCGCTCGGCCAGCCCCGCCATGGTGGTCAGCCCGGCCGCGCCCACGTCCATCTGGATGTCGGGCCCGCCGTCGTCGCGCGGGACGTGCAGCTCGCGGGCGCTGGTGATGACGCTGCTGCGGGTCGGAGTGCCCGGGCCGTCCTGACCGCGGTTTCCGTCGGCGCCGTTTCCGTTCCCGTCGCCGTTGTTGGAGGAGCCGCCCTCGTGCCCGTAGGCCTCGTCCACCTGCATCAGCTCAGTCTTGACGCGCTCCATGGGCGCCGGCGCCAGCGACTGGCCCAGGCTCATCAGACTGTCCACCGCTGCCTTGGTGGGGCTCAGGGTGGGGTGACCGTGGGGGGAGGAGCCGGTGGTGGGTGGACGCGGGTCCCCCACGGCGGACATCGCCAGGCGATGGCGTGCGCCCAGAGGGAAGCCACCCTCGGGCGTGGAATGTTTCTTGGAGATGAGTGTGCTCTTGAGGTGGCGCCCTCGGCGCTCCTCCTCCTCCTCCGTGCCGTTGTCCGTGAGGGTCATCTCGGAGTCGTGCTCCTCGGACGACTGGATGGTCTCCAGGATCTTCAGGCACTGCTCCTCGATGTACTCGATCTCCAGGATCTCGGCGGCGTACAGCAGGTCATCTAGGTCCTCCAGCTTGGCTTGTAGTGTGGCAGTGTAGGCGTAGTCCAGGATCTGCTGGAAGGTCTTTGGGGAGAGAAAGTCTAGCGTGTAGTGCTGACTGCTGCGATGGAACAGGATCTCAAACATCTTGCTGGTGCAGGCCAGCACGGTCCGGTGAGCGTGGAACTCCTGGCTGTCCACCATGATGACCACGTCGCAGAGCGTGCCCGACAGGCGCATCTGGTTGGCCTTGTGCAGCAGCGCCGTGGGGTGGCTGGGGTTCTGTAGGTGGATCGTGCCCATCTTACTCAAATCCATAACGGCCGAGCACTCCAGCCCAACTCATCAGGATCCACTGTATTCCGGGGGCTCGCTCGCGCTTCCTGTAAATGAGACAACGTCCAGTCTGGGAACAGAAGAAAGAGGAAGAGCAGGGTCAGCCTCTCACCTCTGAACTACCGCTGTGGCCAGCTGAGGCCAGACCACCAGGGTTAAGGCCCCATAATCAGTCATTACACAGCTAAATCTAATTTCTCTCCGTTAAGACAGACCTAGAACTGGCACTCAGGCACTAATGTGTGTTAATCGGTAACACGTTAAGTACACACTCTGAGGCAAAATGACAATTTCTGTTGGGGACAAACAATAACCACGGGCTGGGAGTATATCACCTGAAAATCAAAAAGAGTGTTTGAGCAAGTGAGCGAGTGAGTGTTTGAGTGAGTGAGTGTTTAAGTGAGTGAGTGTGTGTGTGAGTGAGTGAGCACCTCTGTGCAGCTAACACCACATTAAGTGAGCCATCTCGTAGAGCTGTGTTGTGTTGTGTTGTGCTGTGCTGTGCTGTGCGGCTGCACTCTGCTCTGTGCTGTGGCCTGTTCCGACAGGGCTACATATTCCACTTGTTTAGTGCTTAATGCGTTTCTCATCACTGATTCCCTAAAATGCAGGGATACGTTCCGCGGACTCATGCCTGTGCCATTTCCAAACACCCCTGGCAGCATTAAAAGCATTTGACGCTTTCCAGCACCGATATAATGTGTGTCTTATCGTCAAAATAAGACCTACTGGAATAACTAGAAGTTTGCCTACATTATCACATTATCTTGTCAACTGCTGATTTGTAAACTAAATAACTTTGACTATATGGCAGGACTAAACGTGATTTGTGCACTTGTAAATGAATTACACAAAGTGTGAACACTCCCTCAAATATCAAATGCAATGACAATAATTTTAAATACAATATAAATACCATTAAATCATATCATTCACAAGACACACAGTAGACAAAATACACAAAGAGAAAATAATATTTTATGGAACCTATAGACTATTATGCAATTCATTACAATGAAATATGGTAAATTACAGAACCTCAGAATATTTTCTAAAAATCACAAGAAACATGATAGGAAATAGAAAATATAACTTAAGCCAGTATATGGTTATACTGTTGAGATATAGATTTGTATTAATAATAGGCTATGCACAACAGTATAATGCTACCGCAATACAATGTTTAACTCGCCTAATAAATCTCGAAATAACAAACATGCACCTACAGAGTAACTAGGCTTACTTAATTGTACATTTTACAAATTACCTAATTTAATTTTATGGTAATTCCTAAAAAACAATAAAATACTTTTTGTGCTCATATAGAAATGTAAACACAAAGTGATGCAGTTGTTAAAATAGTAAATATAACAAAAAGACCGAGGCAAAGATCTAATGAAAATATCCACACGTTAAAAAAAAACTTGAACAGATTCAAATACGGAATTGCCTTATACAGACACGCAGTATAAATATATATATTTCTGTTCACAATATTTAGACTGATATTTTTATTTAGATCAATAGAAGCAGTCTTTCAACTGTCCACGTGTGAGACATTATCGCGCTGCACTATGAGCTCGCGTCTAAACTGGAGGACAGAAACGTTGCTGCGTCTAGACGCTCGGTACCATTTACAACCACAAAATTGGAAAATATCACACAAATCCTGATCGACTGAGCCTTTCTGTGCAGTAAGGTTACCCTCTCTCTCCCCTCGTCTGTAAGCAGTCTGGCAGAAGCCGTGCGACCCGACGCCTACATCATGGTATCATGAGCGCCTATAACCAATTACCCTGCTCTGGCTCCCCTCGCCCGCACTCGCCAAGCGCTCTGATGATGATATTATTAAATCACAAATCAAGAGCGTCCACAAGTCATTTTTTCAACTGAAAGGCTCGGTCACAAAAGTTATCAGGAAACCGTGAGAGGTTTTAGGTGGGATGTTTACAGCTTTAGCCTGGGCTCACAGCCTAGCTTTCATCTGTCTATGCGACCAGGATGTTTGATTGGCCGATATATTTTCATAATATGTATATTTCATTAGGGGTTGACAAGGTCAGATGCATGACGAATAGGGTGGGTTAGGATTGAGCACTGACTGCTACAGTGGATCGTCGCCACTTCTGCATCACCAAATACGTGCTCCGGTTTACAACGTCAAATTCCCCACGACTCCAGACATCCTCGCGACTTTAAGGAAAACCTGTAGGAGCCTACGGTCGTTTTTAGAAAGAAAATGGGCTCGCCGACACCTCGAAATACTTTATATGAGACGCAACAGTCCTTAGTGCACGCCGCGACGCACGATTCCCCAGCGTCCAAACGACCAGACAGGATTCTCACTACTTCACGGTTGACCAAGTTAATTTACTTTTGCCTACAAGCGAGGGCTTCTATCAAATGTAGTCTACTCATAGGCTACTCTGACAGCCGTACATACTATACTAATAAATAAACATCCCCCTCCTGCCCTCCTAGATAGCCAGTTAACACAAAAAGGTAACAAGACAGTAGACAGTTTGTAGCGAACGGTCAGAAGAATTCGCTGTATTTCAAAGCAACACATTGTCTGGATGTCTCCCACTGTAAATGCGAACAAACGCGCATGACATGTAAGAGTGACATTTGCGCACATCAACATCAATAATCCGGAGTTATTTTGAACTTACCTGGGGTTGCCCTTATTTCATGTAGTGCTGTTATGACGGCATTCGCATTGTTAGGTACTGTAGTTTACAATGCCCGCTCCTCGCGCACTAAACCAGGACTCCGTGCGGGTTAGCAAATCATTACCGCGGTGACGTCAGGCCATTGACTCACTCTCTTCGCTCCCGCTCATTGAGAGCGAAAGGGAGACATCTATGGGGCTGTTTCTGTGCTCCTAGCAGATTAATTGTTTTGGAAACGAGCAGGTTAATTAATGTACGACTGCAAGGGAAACTCTCAAACGTGCAGGTCATTGCGCGCAATCTTATAAAAACGTGCTTAATGCAACCGATGAGCTCAGCAAAACTTTTAAAATGGGCCATTTCCCGAGTTGCCAACATATACTCAGAATCCATTAAACAACCATCACCAAGATTACATCACTTTGCTCTTATACGGTTGCGTTTTATTTTGGCAAACTGGCATATATCTGTAAATTAGACAAAACGCTTTCCTATTGATTGTAGCATGCAGCTGAGACTAATTATAAAGTAGACTCATTCACACATACAAATGTAACATGATTGAATTTAAGAACTATGATGTTTAAAATGGAACCAGTGGGTAGCACGGGGTGGATAGGCTACTTATAATTTCATTTTGTGCTGAACGATGTGCGAAAATCCTCATAGTACCTGAGTGTGCTTGTGACCTCACGTGGCCCAGTGCACCGACCGCCTGTCTACCGGGCTCTGGCCGCAGCAGCCATATTCTTTTATGACCGGATGTCAAGTTTGGGCGTTAAAGTTGTGTTTCCCGCGATAAACAACTACCAAGTGCGTTTTTCTGTGTGCGCTTTTCACCGGGCGCCGTTGCCGTGTGTCAGAGACTACCTAACCACAAAGCCAACGTGTGACATGGAATATTTCAAACGGCCGAGCAGCCGTGGTCACTCTAAGCTGTTTGTTTTCGCTTGCATTTTCAGGTGTGCTTTGCAGATAAGACCTCTAAAGTTTATGATCTCAACCACAGCAGACAACTCAAATAGCCCAGCGCTCCAAAGTCTGAATTGGAGGCTAGCAGGGCCATCTCGGTGATGCATCTAGCCATTGTTTCTGCACCAAAACTCCAAATAGACACCAAAGCAACATTTGCCGCTGACTGTGGTCTGCTCTGGACACTAGTTCACATTTCCCAGGCTGTATATAAATGGGCATTAAATGCAAGTGAAAATAGAATAACATCATCATAAATCTAGCAATTCTTCTGGGACAAAATCTGCATGGTCCACCAATAAGAACGCACATTTACATGATCTAATTTAGTTATAATAGCCTGTTGAATTCTTATCCATTTCAGAATTTTTATATCACATATCTGAATAACTCTGTTGTTCATTCCTAACCATTTAAATGTTATTGTGGCCCTTCACTCCTACTTTTCCTTAAACTCCCCCACATATTCCCTGACAAATACTACTGTCCCTTCTGTAAAACTACCCCCAAACATTTTTGGTCCCATTGTATTAGTGGGCTTTGAAAGGTTGACTACCCTTAAAAAGGCTTATCTGTGTCAGCAGCGGAGCGCTAGAGAATGAGCGCCAGCCCTAAAGCTGCTCCCTGCTGGAGCAGGTCAGAGGAAAGGGGCAAAGGGACATTCGGATGAACTTTTTTTTCACTACTTGACATGCCGATTGTACTGCACAAAACAGAGGCCCACTAACAGAGGCTGAGCTATTCAACGCCGCCAACAACAGAAGCTGGACAGGGAAGCTTTGAAGTTGCAGAGTGACCGGGAGGAGGGAAAAAAAATGTGGAAATGTGTTGTGGTAAAGGGGGGGGGGGGGGGGTGAATGAAAGAATAAAAATACTTTTGCCTGTTGCAGAAGCATGCCTGAAGTTGCACAGGGCACTTCATCTCCACATTGATTTTAAGCTCGCTTCAAAGGTTTGTTATGGTTACGGTTTCGTCAGCCTCTTATTTCAGGCATATTAGTGTTTGCAACAAAAATCCATATCAATTAGTGTCATGCAATACACTTTGTTTTTTTACATCTGTCAAGCTTGCACACAGCTTACAAACATTCTTACACACAGACACACACACAACAGTAAGCACCAGAGGACAAAACTACAGATTGAGACCCCCCCCCCCCCCGTCTTTGAAGACACTGGAGTGACATTCCTCTGGATGTGGGCGCAGATCAATAGGCGAGGCTCCCGAGTGAGAGAGGAGAGGAGCTCCCTGCTCCCCACTCCTCCTGAGCTGAGCTCCAGAGCCCTCCTTTCTATCTCGCCCCTCTCCCTCTCCCCACACACACACACACACACACACACACACACCCAGCTGCTCTCGCACAGGCACAATCCCAAATTCTTTCCGGCCATTGTTCACCTTTGTGGGGGTGTGCGTGGAGGGGGTGTGGGGGGGGCAGGACCCCTCAGCCTCTGCACTGTTTAACCAGTGGAGCGGTCACAAACAACAGAGTAATCATATTACAGTGTCCCTGGGAAAGAAGTGGCCACTATCCACAGGGAATCTTCACTAATCCCACAGAAAGGCACTGTGTATGTGTGTGTGTGTGTGTGTGCGTATGTGTGTGTGTGTGTGTGTGTGTGCTTTTCATCTCATGTCCCTTGTAGAGAGGGTCTGAGGGTGGTGAATCCTGTAAGCATTGAAGGATGTAGGATCCATTCAGTCTGTGCCGCCGTGCCAAGAGAGCGGATTAATATAGGCTCCTCTGAGGACTAATTAGAGTTTATGAATACAGCACACACACTATTTGTTAAACTTCTGAACGGGGACCTGACCAGGTGCCATTGACGCTGAAGAGATAAATAGATATTTAATTGTTGGGGTGTTTGAGGGCGAGGACACTAAAACAGTAAATGTCATGACTATCACCCAAGTTCTATGTGTGCAAAGTGGATGAAAATGCTTAAACAGCTTTTAAACTAATGAGTAGGCCTAGTGTGTGTTTACAGTTTTTCTCAGTTGCTTTGGCGCATTTCTCAGATCAGAGAAATCAAAACGACCAAAGCGACTGAGAGAAACTGTAAAAAAAAATTACAGTTTTTCTCAGTCGCTTTGGTGCTTTTTTCAGATCAGAATGAAAATTCTCATAACTATTAGTTCAACCTCCACAACATTTAGTCATTTGTGCACATCATAGTAGCAATTTCTCCTTCCTCTGAACAAATTGCAAATGCTTTTGAACATGTATCAGTTGCTTTCATACAATTCTCTGCTGTTTTTTAACATTATCATTTGCTTATGTCATGTCAGTCAAAATTAACTATACTTACGGATGCTGAATAGTCGTTCCTAATACAGTTTTTCTCAGTCGCTTTGGTGCTTTTCTCACATCACTTCACTATTAACATTTGCACAGCAGTTAATTCTCAAAACAATTAGTGCAAACTGCAAAACCTAGTGGATGACCTACAAAAGCACGTCACTTGCTCAAAATGGATAGTCCATTCCTCAAAAGCAGGTATTCATGTCAATGAAACTGTCAGTGTCATCAAAATTAGAAGTCTTGACACCATCGTTTATGAACAAGATAGTCAAATGGCTTTGTCATGTTTTCATTATGACAGTTCTCTCAGTGTTTTCCAATGCAAAAAAAGGTCAGAACTCGGTGACACTACCTGAACATGCTCAAGACAGCACTATACAGCACTTGCACAGCCATTTGAAAACTACAGTAAAGTTACACATTGCTGTAGTTAGGTGAGTAAGTGAGTACAAGACACTGAATGCGTACATTTTTCTAAAGCATTCTAAAGCATTGTGACAGAATTTGATAACTAGTTCAACAATTTTGTATGTAATGACTCAAGCAATGAAATGAAGACTATTAGTTTTATTTGGAACGACTATTCAGCATTCATAAGTATAGTTCATTTTGACTGACATGACATAAGCAAATGATAATGTTAAAAAACAGCAGAGAATTGTATGAAAGCAACTGATACATGTCCAAAAGTATTTGCAATTTGTTCAGAGGAAGGAGAAATTGCTACTATGATGTGCACAAATTACTAAATGTTGTGGAGGTTGAACTAATAGTTTTGAGAATTTTCATTCTGATCTGAAAAAAGCACCAAAGCGACTGAGAAAAACTGTAAAACTAATAGTCTTCATTTCATTGCTTGAGTCATTACATACAAAATTGTTGAACTAGTTATCAAATTCTGTCACAATGCTGTAGAATTGCAAAGAGCGTACAGTAAAAATGTACGTATTCAGTGTCTTGTACTCACTTACTCCCCTTATGTGTAACTTTTCTGTAGTTTTCAAATGGCTGTACAAGTACTGTATAGTGCTGTCTTGAGCATGTTCAGGTAGTGTCACTGAGTTCTGACCTTTTTTTGCATTGGAAAACACTGAGAGAACTGTCATAATGAAAACATGACAAAGCCATTTGACTATCTTGTTCATAAACGATGGTGTCAAGACTTCTCATTTTGATGACACTGACAGTTTCATTGACATAAATATTTGCTTTTGAGGAATGGACTATCCATTTTGAGCAAGTGACGTGCTTTTGCAGGTCATCCACTAGGTTTTGCAGTTTGCATTAATTGTTTTGAAAAAACTACTGTGCAAATGTTAATAGTGATGTGAGAAAAGCACCAAAGCGACTGAGAAAAACTGTAATGGCTAATGTCATGTTGGTCAAAATACTGGTTCCCTGCTGAATAGTCCTACCCCATAAAACAAATTGGCCTTCATTGCTTGCGTCATTACATGCAAATGTGTTGAACTAGCTGTCATAGTCTGATATAGCATATATAAATATATGTGACCTGACAGACAGGAACGTCAGGAGGTATAGAAAGATGTACAGTGGTGCACAGCTCTGACCAAGGGGTATTTTACTGTATATCGGTCATTTTTCATCTGCACTATGCTGTATAAGCCTTTGTTTTCTTTATACTGTCACAATGTCTGTCAACAAAAAAAAACAAACTTTGAAACATATCCACTGTCTTGCAATCAACCCCCTCCACACACAATAATGTGCCACTTTGTAGTTTTGAAATTGAAAATAGTGCTGCCTTGCACATTTGTTCATTAGAAAATACCTACAGAGTAAACTGTCATATTGACAACAAGACAAAACAGTTTCATTATCTTGACATAAACATAAACAATGGCGTCAGGACATGTCATTTTGATTGCACTGACAGTTTCATTAGTGTAAATATTTGCTTTCGAGGCATAAACAAAGCATTTTGAGTAAGATGCACAAATGCGGTGCATTTTATACTCTAATTGTTTTTGAGAAATGCACCAACTGTTGTGCAAATGTAAAAGATGATTCGAGAAATGCACCAAAGCGACTGGGAAAAACTGTAAAAGCAACGGATATGAGTATGGCCTAAAAGCAACATTAAAGCAACAATTCTAAAGATGATTATTCATTGTGATCTAATGACCTGAAAAGGCTTCTTAGAATGTACACTAATGGCAGCATTTCCTGCACCAGCTGATGGTGCAAGCCTGGACTTCAAGGCCGTAATCATAATATACTGTACTTTGACAGGGACACAACCCCTCCAATATTCAACAAGGCACAAATTGCCCCCACCCCCCAATATCAAAACATAAATTGTTATGAAACAGTATAGTATCATTCATTCACTGTTGTCCGAAATAATGATATGCTAAAGTGTTAAATAACAGAGAAAGGGAATGCAGAGGTGAGATGATCTTAATTACAGAGAATTGGACAACACTGGCTTGCCTTGCGCAATAATCCTCTCTGAACCATCACTTACTGTATGTGGAAGTCACCATGAGTCACCATGCAATATCAATTGAAACATAGATATACAGATTAGCCATTATTTCCACAAAATGTTGCACTGCCTTCTCTCTCTACCCTTCATAGAGATGCAGTCTAAAGAGAAAGAGAGAGAGAGAGAGAGAGGGGTGGGGGGGGGGGATGATGCCAATTGGGCAGGGATTGAAGATAGCATGGGGGGAGCCAATAAAAGCAGCAAAAACGGACTTATCCAGAAAGTGTCATAGCTTAGTCTAGGGCGTAGTTACTTTGGTTTGAATATTGTTTATGATTGCATTGAACTATGGTTAAAATAGCCACACAAAGGCATATTCAGAAAGCAGACCAGACATGCAAATGTTTCACAACCAAGTTTTTGAATATTTGCTAAACTAGGCCACAATGTCTGGACTTTTTCTATAATGCAGTTTTATGTCCATATGATTGTAATTTGTTAACCCTCAAAGGCATAAGAAGGGCACATGGAGGGGGCCCACCTCATGTGTTCATAAATTTGTATGCTACATACAGTATATTGAATGGTGTGAACTGATTTCACCCGCCATGCACTGCAGGGTTCAATAATATTCAAATGATCATTCAATTCAAAGTGCAACCGATACAAAACTAGACAACTGGCTTCTGCTCTTAGCGTCTCTAGCTGCTCACCTCTGCCTCAGTAACTGGGTTCTGATTTACATGATCAACTCTGCACGTTTGGGTAGGCCTAATTTATTCCTGCACTAAACAAAACAAACTTAAGAAAACAAAATCATACAAAAACATAGGCCTACATGTGCTCCCTAAATCAACCAGTGTACTGTAAATCCAATTTATCTCAGTGTTACATGTGAAGAGAATTATTTACCAAAATACAACACAATGTGTGGTGCTGAAGTAGGCCTACACGTGCTGATTTACAAGTGCTGAACAGATTCCCAAATTTCAAATCAAGTTTTTTTCAGGCATGAAACTGTTGCCGTAGCGCCCTCTTGAGGTATACTCAAGCTAGTGTTTGTGGAAGTAGCCCCCAATATTTTACAGTCGGCTAATGCGCTTTATCACCAGACGAAGCAGCTTATGATGGAGCCAGACATGCATCACTGAGTTATTAGCATGTTGTGGCCGACTAAATTCTAATATGAATTTAAGAATTATGATGATCTAATAACAGGCTACGAGCCAGAACCCTCTTAGGGTAACCTGCCTAAAATAGTCTGAGAGCTAAACTGTTACTGTTAATTATTAATAAGCTTAATGTCTGCTACCAGGAAGAAAAACAGAACTTCGTCCCATTCAGAATTGTCTGCAAGGGTAGCCTAACCTAGGCTACTTCCAGTGTTTTTCATCACTGTCATTAAAATATGTGGTCATTTCACAGGCTACCATAGTCTATACAAATATTATATAGGCCTACTTTTAATGAACCACACATTATATGATCTCTGTAAAATTGATTGTTTTACATTTCAATATGTTCTATGGTCATTTCAGGTGATTTCGTCATTATAATACCATTCAGTAGCCTAGTGCAGACCCGTCCGTAGCTAATGTGATGATGATATGGTGTCTGGCATCTATGCACCCCCTGCTGGATGAAAATAGACATGACGCTGAACTCCACGAATGCTCTTGAGGAAAAATAGCTCTTCAGGATTGACTGTCGGCAAAGGATGCTCCGATTAACTGCCAGAAAAAAGGTCTTTGTGGCGCTGCGGTCGTTTCCCCTGGTAAATGAACTCTCCGGAATGGGAGGCCACCGCAGCAGGTCAGTCAAACATAATTCAAAGTGAATGTGTGCTGTGCTGTGAGGAAGAACAGGAAGTCCCGCCGCAACAGAACCCAAAATATCATGAGAGCCGAAGACGTCCATTAAGAGAACCCTGTCGCAGTACCCCGAGGAGCAGGGGCTAGTTACTTAACAAAACCTATTACACTAGTGAACGTTTTTGTCTCTATTTAATATCGTTATAGACAAGGACTTTGAATTAAATCACATAGGCTATTTATCTTAGGCTACGTAGTAAATACTTTTTACTCTTATTTCAGTCTTTGCTTTGGGATATTTTCATCCTAAATAAAATATGCAATATATTGGACTTCTTTTCTGCAACATTTATGACATTGTACGTTTCCATCATACCTTGTGAAAACTGTGCATATTAATAAGGAGACGTCTGAAATAGATCTACAAGACACGTTTGAAAAAAAGAGATCCTTTAATATTTTTTTTTCAACAGGGTTAGTATTCAGCGGTAACACTTTCATGGCCAAAACCAGATTTGATGGACGGGTAACCGTGTTAGGACCCACCAGCTGGACAGAGGAGAGTCCAAATTAATCCCATATCTGGACTGGTAGAAAAGAGTTGAGCGTTGATACTGTGAACTTACATATCAGTCGAACACAAACTAAAGAACAGAACTATTTACCTGAATTGGGAAATGACCACTTCATTTGCCCCATATGTTCTTGCTTATACAGTCTATGGTTCTTGAGCGTTCTGAAGTCCCCCTGCCTCCCTCTCTGGACCCCCTGTCTGAGATCGACCCAGTAAAATGAGGTATGACAACTTTCTACAAGCCTGCGTCTGAGCTATCAAAGAAAATCCAGAGTGAAAAGAAGCAAAATAAACAAACAAACAAAAATAAACAATAAAAAAATAAGCACTTGCTGTCAGAGCAAGAAGGGTCACTATGCACAACTTTCTTTTCTTGCCTCAGCCAGCTGTTCACCTACTACAGAGCTTTGTGTGTGTGTGTGTGTGTGTAACAGGTTGGGAGATAGAGCAGTAGTGTTTGATGTCCTTGCCAAGAGATTTAAAAAATGAGAAGCATTTCTGCACGTGGAAAGTGAGCACAAACACAGTTACATTCCCAGAGTTGTCCCCCCCCCACCCCCCTATAGGACCCAAAAGCTTCAAATTTACAGTCAAGTACAAGCATAGATTTAATCACCTTAAAGGCCAGACCCCGTCCCCCTCCTGGCTCTGAGGATTCTGGGAAATATTCCCCATCAACCCCGCAGCAGCTCCCTTCTCCAGCCCAGAGGCGTCCTGCTAATTACCCCTCCACCCCTAACTGCCCCGGCACCAACCCCACCCAGGACACACTGCAGTGTGCTCAAGCCACAGGTGGCACCACAGCCTGCACTACAGGTGCAGTGTGTGTCTGCAGAGGGTCCATCCGCTGGAGGTGTGTGTGTGTGTGTGTGTACTGGAGTGAGCATGTGAGTAGTGTGTGTGGACAGGAGCTTGTGTGGGAGCTGAAGAAGGGTTGTTGAGGGTTGTTTAGAATGTGTATTAGCTGTGATGCGTGTGTTATGTGGAGTGTGTGTGTGTGTGTGTTTGAGTTCTCATGTGGAGTGTCTTGTGTATGTGTGTGATGCTTGGCTCAGATCTGGCCTCTTATCTGGCCCAGAGGTGTAAGCTGCTCTGTAACCATGGAGTCGGCAGCCGTCGTCATGGAGCTGCGGGCTGGAGGGAGGTGCATTGGAGGGGGCGAATCTCTTCCTTTAATGCCAAAAAACAACCAATCAGACGGCCATGCAATAACTGACACCATGGCAACGACCACAGAGCAATACACAGTTTTGGTGGGCCATCCTGAGTTCGCACTCTGATCTTTTTTTTAATTAAAAAAAAAAAAAAAACAGTCGCACAGGAAACAGGACGCACTGCAGAACTGCTGGACCCGACTGGGCAGCAGAACCTCATCTTTTTTTCGTTCACTTTTTAACGTATAACAAAGAACTATTTATTAACACAATCACAGTGCACAAGCTTGCAGTCAACAGTGAAAAACAAACTGCTCTCTGAAGTACACAGTACAAAAAATGAGACATTTTTCATTTCTTCTGCACACTCACAAGGACTAACTATGGGTTTAAATAATGATGTTATTAGTTGTCAATGTCCGTAAGGGTATATATTTACCTTAGGAGTTAAAAATAGTCCAAGATTAGATACCTATGAGAGAACAACCATAGTGAAGAGATGTCAAACTCCTGATGGTGACATTCATTTAAAAATAGCTCCCACATTTGCAGGAATGAGAACAGGACCTGTCACACACACATACACACACACACACTCTCACAGACACACACACACTCTCTCACATACACAGAGCATGCCTGACTCCCTGGTGCTCTTCCATATTAGCTGTTGGGCGCTGAAGCGAAAGCGCATGGTCATCATAAACAGGTGAAAGTACAAATACAAAGGAACATGGCATCAACCAGCATACTACCTCAGGAGTTTAGCCCTCCCACAAGAAGATAAAAAAAAATACGAGAAATCATCATTTTACACTTGAACAAGGTGATATGGTAAATCATAAAATAACTATAGGGCGTATATCCTATTGTATTCATCTGTCCTGAATAGTTACATGTAGTGATCTCATTATTTTATCTGTTCCCGGCCACAAATGTCCAGCTAAAACCTCACAGCCCCGGGAACACCATAGGGTGGACACGAAGATATGATGCAATCTTTCCTTTGGATGATGTGTGTGTATGTGTGTGTGTGTGTGTGTGTGTGTGTGTGTGTGTGTGTATACGTGTGTTTACATGGAAACCAACAGCCGGTGTGTAAGAATGTCCTCAGATTGAGCTGTAAAACAGCTTCAGACACACACACACACACACACACACGGTTAGATTGACGTGGTGGTTGGTTGGTCATGAGACTGCATTAAGGGCACTGGAAACAGACAACACACCCTGGCCTGGCCGAGGAGGGAGCGGCCGGGTGTGTGTGTGTGTTTGTGTGTGTGTGTGTGTGTGTGTGTGTGTGTGTGCGTGAGCGGCCGGCGGGATCATGCTCGGCTCTCGGTGCTGTTGGCTTGCGTGGCGGGGGCAGTGGGGGGGTCGGCGGGAGCAGGGGCTGTCTTCACGTTGGCGTCCTCGGCCATAAGCTTGCTCTTCTCGTCCGACACACTCTTCCTGCAATGCATAAAGACTCCGTTACACACACAAGCTAACACACAACCACAGCATTACACACAAACACACACACATGCATGCACATACTCTCTCACTCTCACACACACACACACACACATCACTCACTCATTCGCTCAACACACAAACACAGTATTGCATGCTAGTACATGCACTGCACACACATACACTTACTCACTCATTTACTCTCATGCCAATACACAGCCACGGCCTTAAAGACAAACACACACAGACATACACTCACCTGATTATTCACACACACACAGGCACGTGCACACACACACACACACACACACGCATACCTAAAACACACATTTGTGTCACATTCCTTGCAAACACATGTTGCATTTACACTACTGCCGTGTCTGGGCCAGTTTATAGTCCAGGTGACAAGGGTTGCTGAGTCAGACAACAACAACAACAACAACAACAAGCAGCGTGTCTGCTGCATGGACTGAAGCGCTCGCGTGGTGAGCTGGAGCATTCAGCTGGCCCTCTGATGATGAACTTAGGATCTCATCTGAGGAAGGGCTTGCCCCGAAACGTCACGTAATGAAATAATAATTCTGTGGCTTTTGCTTTGGTCCAGCACCCTAAGTTAAGGCTACTTGGATGTGCGTACCTTTTGCAGACTTTTCAAGCTTAGGTTCTTGCCCTGCTAAATTATTCATTCAAATTTTGGCTTGTTGGTGAATTAGGTTCAGTTAGACTTTAGACTTTGTATTTTGCCCATCATTAAATCCTGATATACTTTATTTTTTTACTGTGCCAATTATTCAGATTCTAACTTCAGATAAAAGTGTCTGATACTTCATCCACTCTAAAACAGATAATACACCTCTAGCCAACCGTATTAACTGTGATGTTTCTGTTGAGATAATCCCTGACTGGACCAAAGTGGAGATGGAATCTCAACCACACAGTTCACTTCATGGTACTTATCCAGGTGGTAATCAAGTTGCCATAGAAACATCATAGAAACTCAAAGGTGCTGCGTTGTTGGCAGACACTTTTAAACTTTTGTTACCTGAACTATAACCTTGACAGGACACATTGATTGCTCTGTCACACACAGGTCAACACAAGAATCGTGGCTGTGAAAGGTGGGAGTGAGGGGTGAAAGAATTCAACAGCACAAACGCACACACAAACACACTCATAAATAAAAACAAAGATTAGACAAAAACAGAGATAACAAACACTGACTTATACACACACGTATAGGAGAACACACACACACACTGACCCAGAGACATATGGAAACAGTGAAATATGGAGATGAGTTGACTCTGAAAGCATGCGTGTACACACACACATATAAAGACAGGAAACACATAGCGAGGAGCATACTGGTTGGATTGAGGGTCAGGGGGGGCTGCGGAGTCACGGGGGGGTTGGTCAGTCGCCGATTTCTCCTGGGGGGGCGGCTCTGTGCCAGCGGGAGGGTTGGTGCCGGGAGCGCGTGCCTGGACAGGGGGGGTGGCGGGGGCGACCCGTTTCGTGGCGCTGGGGGGTGTGCCTGAGGCAGAGGAGGTTCTGCTCTTCACTCTAGGGGGGGCGATGGGGGGGGTGGACGGGGCACTGCCGCCCAGCTCCACCAGGGGGCGTACCTTAGCCGGGGGGGTGGCACTGCTGGGAGGGGGGGTGGCGGGGGCAGGGGCAGGTGGAGCGGGTGCTTGTGGTTTCGGGGCGGGGGTGGATTCTGAGGGGGGTGCGGAGGTGAGGGTGGTGCTCTCGCTGGTGGGGCTGTTCTGGCTGGTGTCAAACGTGTCGGAGTTAGTGGCCACAGACAAGGGCAGGTCCAGAGCAGCCGCCGCAGGGTCAGCCTGCTGCCTGTGAGACACACACACACACACACACACACACACACACACACACACACACACACACAGGAGAGGGGAGGGGAGGGGAGGGAAGGGGAGAGAAGAGGCAGTATACGGGGTGGGGGGTCATGTCAAACAACAGGTAGAAAATAGGGGTGGAGCAGCAAGAACTGTGACAACAACACATAGCCACATGAAGCTTCTGCACTACTGTCCACGGACACAAGGGGGCGCTCACAGCTTGGCTTAGGGAGCAGGAGAAGAGAAAACACACAATTTTGACACCAACAGAACAATGAACATCCAGAGAGCAGACACACACACACACACACACTCCTGGGTTTCCTGCAGGTCTAACACACTGCCTGATTGTTTCATAGAGAGAAAGATGTTTTCACTATAGAGATGTGCACACACAGATACACACCAACAATGCGACAAATACAAAAAGAAAATACCTCTAATTTTACACGACTGTTGGATTACTGAGAAGCTTCATAAAGGGCATATTATTATCACAAGGGATCTGCTGTGTGCACCTGGGGTGAACGTGCCATGCAGTGAGCAGTGGTGGCAGGTGTGTGTGACAAAGTGTTTTATTTGTGTGCCTGCGTGTGAGTGTGGGTCGATGGGGGTCGTCTCCAAAGGGCGAGGTCTCTCTTGGCCAGGGGACTGGTCTTCCTGGGCTCCATGCTGGTGTGTGTATGTATGTGTGTGTGTGTGTTTTGTGTGGTGTGTGTGCGTGTGTGTGTGTATGTATGTGTGTGAGGTGTATGTGTGTGTGTGTGTTTTGTGTGGTGTGTGTGCGTGCGTGTGTGTATGTACAGTATGTGTGTGAGGTGTATGTGTGTGTGTGTGTTTTGTGTGGTGTGTGTGCGTGCGTGTGTGTATGTATGTGTGTGTGAGCGGTGTATGTTTGTGTGTTTTGTGTGGTGTGTGTGTGCGTGTGTATGTATGTGTGTGCGGTGTATGTACAGTATGTGTGTGTGTGTGTGTGTGTGCGTGTGTGTGTATGTACTGTATGTGTGTGCGGTGTATGTACAGTATGTGTGTGTGTGTGTGTGGTGTGTGGTGGGGGTTTCCCACGGGGGTGGGGTGTGGGGGTTTAACTCACTCTGGCTCGGTGAGAGGGGTGGTCTCATTAGGTTCAGTATGACCCCCCGCGTCGTGGTTGGCGGTGGTCTCTTCCTCTGTCCGCATCTCCACGATTGGCTGATTAGAATCGTCTTTTCTGGGGGACGAGAGGGAGAATAATCAGCCACTGCACAGTAAACTGGACAATCAGAAACCCCAGGACACAAAGGGACCAATCAACTCTCTCTAAACAGACAGAGCAATCTGAGATTCCTAATGGTGACATTTAAGACTAGCTTACAGCACGGTATAGATTTCTGACCTAAAAAGGTGAAATCAAGTGAAAATCGAAATATAATAGATTTGATTGCCACGCTTTTGTTAAAAATAATTCCTGATTGCAGGTGCAGATTTCCTTGACATATAGGCTCTGTACAGCAGTCCAGATACACACACGCACGCACGCACACTCACACACACCTCATGACAGAAAACTGACCTGCATTCAAATGAATAGCATAGTGCTCTATCATAACTTTATTGGCCAGTTGGTATGTAGAACGGTACTTTGATGCTACATCATGCTGGGTAAAACAGACTGTGCAGCCTGCTCAGACTCTGGAGAAGCAAAAGCTAGACTGTGACAGATGACTCATTAAACAGACACACACACAGTGAACAGACACGCACACAGTATGTGTGTGTGTCTAGTGTCTACACACACAGTTAGTACATACACACACACACACGCACACACACACAGTGAACAGACACGCACACAGTATGTGTGTGTGTCTAGTGTCTACACACTCAGTTAGTACATACACACACACACACACACACACACGCACACAGTGACTACACACACACACCTTCACACACAGTGTGTGTTACTCACATGTAGGCGGCCTTGCCCTGCTCGATGTCCTTGCCCTTACTGCCAGGGCCGCTCTTGCCGCAGAAGTTGACCGCGATGCACATGAGCAGTCCACAGCGGTTCAGGAAGTAGCAGGTGATGTCCACGGCAACCAGCAGCAGCACAAACACCACAATCAGGATGCCCACGATCACGCCCGTGTTCAGGTTTGACCCGTCGCCCAGGGAATCTGCAGCAGGGGGAGGGGACAGACCAAGTCTCACTCATACCACTCATCTCAAAAAAACACTGAGACGAGGCCGTGGCAGCCATTTTGAATTGGGATCACTTGTCTTTACTATGGAAAACTCCACTACAGCCACTGGACTAAAACTGAAGGGAAGTCACTGCAACTGAGAGAGGAGTTAGTATCATAAACTACTCGACTCTGATAACGTGGTAGCACTACTAACTGATCTTTAGGGCTGTTTTCTACAGAGCTGTGTCAGCTGTACTAACTGATCATTAGAATACTGTGTCAGTTGTACTAACTATTTTCTAGAGTTCTGTGCCAGCTGTACTAACTGTTTTCTATAGAGCTGTTTTCTACAGAGCTGTGTCAGCTGTACTAACTGAGCTTTAGAGTACTGTGTCAGCTGTACAAACTGTTTTCTAGAGTTCTGTGTCATCAACACTAACTAGAGTACTCTGTCAACCGTACTGTTTTCTAGATCAGTGGTTTCTTAAACTTTTTGTCTGACGATCACCCAAAAAACATGGGCCAAGTCTCACGACCCCCTTCTCTCTAACCGGCGAAATTTGGTTTCGAAATGTTGCGAGGTGGGCTTTGGAAGCAGAGGCAGAAAATGTCTTCTCATCAGTAGTGTCAACACCAAATGCATCCAAAGGATCTGATCGCTGGCGCTCCTGTGGCGAAAAAGCCTGCATATTGTTCTGTCACTGGTAAGCTTACGTACAGCATCTTCGAGCTCATCACTGCAAGAGGCGCAGGTAGAGATTTCAGTTTGCGTTAACAGAGCATCCACTTTAAGAGGAACATTATGGAAACACTGTGAATTGTAAGCCTGCATCTAGGAATATGAATATCCCAGTTTTTAAAACATGTTGGTCTAAAAACTTTACAAAAATTATATTTTTGGCAACCCCCAGTTTAAGAACCACTGCTCTAGAGTACTGTGGCAGAAATACTAACTGATGGTTGGAGTAGGCCTACTGTGGCAGCTGTAGTGGGTTGGGTGCTAATGTGTCTGGGTGAGTGTGCTTACATATCCACCTCCACCGCAGATGAGAAATCATGCTGTCCTCCTCCGAGAGCTCAAAGGCTGCTTTACTGTGTGTCTCCGGTTTACTTGAGATGGAGGAGGCCATGTGGGCATATGTATCTCGATGGTGTTTTATGCCCCCAATGTCGTCTTCAAGGCAGTGCTGCCACCACTGACTTAAAGGCACCTAATCCTAAACCTAACCCCAACTAACCCCTAATTTCCTAACCTTAACCCATGCCTAACCCTAGTGCCTTCCAGGCAGTGCTGCCTTGAAGACAACGTTGGGGGCATAAAACACTAAGAAACGCATATGTGTCTCACTCAAGGACAACGACACACACTGCATCACAACACATACACATCACTATCTTGCTAAAGGAGACTACACACACACACACCTGAAATCAAAGTCTGACTAAAGGAGACCACACACACAAACACACAATTGACATCAGTATCTCACTGGAGGACAAGGACAATAAGACACACCCGAAATCAGTATCTTGCTGAAGGACACACACACACACATCTATAATCCAAGACCTACTGCAGGACACCTGTACACACACACACACTGCATAAACCAGTGTCACTGAAACACAGTGATGATGGCAGTCTGTCCCCACACACACACTCAGAGAAACAAACAAACACACTGAGACACACATCTCCCTCTCTCTAATCTGCACATTGTGTTTTACTCATCGAGTTGAGAGAACATGAGTTTGCTATTAGTGTTCCATGCATGACTCATGTGTTTCCTGTGATGATGTAGAGGATCCCCCGTGGGATCACCACGGAGACACACGTCCTCATTCTGAACCCCTGTGCTGCGCTTCAGCGGACTTGTGCCGCACAGCTCATCCCAGGGCTTCCGGAAACTTTCAGGGATCCCAGGAACCCTCTGAGAGTTCAGCAAGTGTTTGAGGTTCCCCAGGAGAACTCATTCGGGCCCGGAGTACACAGCGTTTCCATATTTAACACACACACACACACAAACAAGCAGACGTGCCGTAGTAGAGTCTGTTCCAGAGCCCTGCTGTTTAGGCTTGTGTTGGTACACACTCCGGGATGCCATTTCATGACTCTTTTCAGTTAAAGCCATTACTGATAGCCATTTCATGACTCATCGTTTTTCAATCACTGCCATTACTGATTTCAGTACTCACCGTTTTTCAATTATCACTGTTACCGATGGCCATTTCATGACTCATCATGACACACACAAAGGAGCAATCCACAGGATACAAACACAACTAAAGCAGTCAACACACGAAACACAGTGGCGCTAGTCTCTACAGCTAGTCTGCTCTGTGTGTGTGTGTGTGTGTGTGTGTGTGTGTGTGTGTGTGTGCTTACAAAGCTGGACATCTAATACGCAGCCTACTCACCAAAATGTACAGTGTGAGGAGAAGAATCTCCTCCAGACAACTACTCCACACTTTGCATCATCAGCCTGAGGAGCTTCAACAGGTAGCAGACACACACACACACACACTAACACACACACAAACGCACACACACACGCACACTAATTTACACACACACACACTAACACACACACCTGCACGTACATCAGTGTATATTCATCAATATAGACATCAGTGTATACTCATCAATACAGACATCAGGGCGTGTTCATTTCTATGAACTTCAGCGCTTGCTAATTGTTAATTAAAACTATCCCAAATTATGCAATCTTTCTGGATGTTTATGTGTGTGTGTGTGTGTGTGTCTTATTCTGTAGGAGTGTGTTCATCTCATTTGCATCACCTGTGTCAAACGCACTCCAGTGTGTGAGGCGGGGTGATCCCTATCCACACACACTCAGATAATCATGTCCGGGAGAACCCTCCTAATTATCTCTTCAGCTGATAATTATCGCTTTAAACACCCTGTCCTTAATCTTGGAACTCCGGCTCTAAATGAAAGCCACTTCACTGACGGAAGCTGAGACGCTCTGGAGCAGGCATGACACCCACAATCAAATTATGTCAAAAAAATTTAATTATCCAGTGTGCTTACAGGCAAAGAGACTATCAGTCATGAAAAGTCTTTGATAACGTTGGCCAATGGGAGAGGAGGAACTGAGAAGTATGCTTTGTATTGCAAAATAAATTACAGATTCATTTGTTAAAAAGTTAAAGTTTTTCACAATTCATTTTACAGTTTTCATGAAAAAATAATTAGTTACAAACATTTTTTTTTTTTATGTACAAAAACCACTTGAGCTTTCAGAGGAAATCCAATCATATCAAACATGTAGACCCAATCAGAGACAGTATTCAGATACTGCGGGCGTGGAGCATCACAGACTGGCGCAAGACACTGTACTACAACCAGAGATGGGACACCCGGCTTCAGAAATAAAGTAAAAGTCCTACCACATATTTGTTCCAACCATTCAGTAAAAACCTGCTGATTCTTATTAGCTCAACTCATCAGCTAGGTATCGTAATGCCTCCAATTATCACCACTTTTGTTCGAAAATTCTAAAACAACGATGTTTTTCAAAAATAACATTTGATAAATGAACCTTACATCTTTCAGTAGCCATAGGTGTGTAGATTTGAACAAAATCTGTTTTGATTCTTAACAGGAGCATTTACTGCCTGAAATATCCGATTTTGTTTACCACGCTCGGAGGTTTGTGCTGGCCTGGTGGGTCGCCTATTTAACAGCGCTTCAACAGCACATGAGCGGTTAGACCGAGAATTCTCGTCATTAAATTAAAATTCCACTGGAGCTCCAAGCGGATGTGTACACGCAGCCTTACAACACTGTTTACAGCTCTTCGAGTCACGGTAAAATGTCATTTTTGGTACATAGCTAATTTAGATACACCTATGGTGTGGGTGCTTGCGTTTCTTTAGGAATCCGCCGGTAATAGGGGGAGTTCCGATAAATGAGCTAATTAGTGAAATCACATGTTTTAGGTGCACAGGTAGAACCAAAACATGGTAGGACATTTACTTTCTGAAGCCAGATTTCCCACCTCAGACTACAACACAGGAGACCAGGTCCAGATACTGCAGTGAGACGTCCACCCCAGGACTCTCTCATCAGCTGTGTGTAACCATGCCAACGCCCTCAGGCAACACAGAGTCTGAGAGCTGAGAGGTGTATTGGATTGGTCACATTGGACAATGCTATGAGGATCCCCTGAAGGTATGTTTACATCTAGAGAGTCTTTAAGAGCTACTCGCTTTACCAGCAGCTGAACAGTGCCAGCTATCTCTCCACAACTGAATGCTATTGGTTCAGTGGCTGAACACTGACACATAGAGTCTATGGGCCAGGAAATACTCCAGCCTCGCACAGTAGTCTCTGAACACTGACTGGAACAGAAAAAGAAGAAGAAAAAAGGAGGACAATTCCCACCTAAACTAGGAGTCAGAAAGAGAGAGAGAGAGAGGAAGAAAGAAAAACAGGGAAAGAACGAGAGAGGGAGAAAAAAGAGATCAGAGAGAGAAAGAAAGAGAGGGAGAGAGAGTCTGAGACCAGAAAAATGTCTGAGCAAAGATTAAGACAGATGCCGGCTATCAGAGCAGAGTGAGAGCGAGCGAGAGAGAGAGAGAACGAGAGAGGGAGGGAGTGTCTAGCACAGGCAGCAAGAGAATCAAAGTCAAGAGAAAAGCCGTCACAGATGCTAGGGACAATCAGAGCAGAAGAAGAGAGAGACAGAGGTGGAGAAGGGCTAACCCGCTAATAATGGGAGGGAGAATCAGAGCAGAAAGACAGAGGTTAAGACAGATGCTACCAGAGTCACAGCAGAAAATAAAGTGAGGCTAAAATAAATGCTAACAGTTATAATACAAAGAGTCAGAGCATCGAGAGAAAGAGTCAGATGGGCTAGTACAGATGCTAGCAGAGTCACCACATAGAGAGAGGGAGATAGGCTAGGACAGATACTAGTCAAGTCGTAGCAGAAATAGAGTGAGACAGGCTAGGACAGATGCTAGCCAAGTCGTAGCAGAAATAGAGTGAGACAGGCTAGGACAGATGCTAGCCAAGTCGTAGCAGAAATAGAGTAAGACTGGCTAAGAGAGACGTTAGCGGAGTCACAGCAAAAATAGTGTAAGTCAGGCTAGGAGAGACGTTAGCGGAGTCACAGCAGAAAGACTGATGCTAACACAGACACCAAAATAGCGGCTAGGGTGCAAGTGACAGAATATCCTCCCTGGGTGACTACACACAAAACAGCAAACATCAGGGTATACACACAAGGACATACACACACACACACACACACAAACACACACACACAGAAAAATAGCATATAAACATGGTGGCGAGGACAGGGAGAAAGCATGCATCCAGGAGGAGATCCAGTCCAGGCCCCAGCAGAGTCAGGCGGGAGGCAAAGAATAAAAGGAGATGGAGAGAAAGAAAGAGACAATACAGGAGGTGTGAAAAGAGAAAGGGGAACAGAAATAGAGGGAGATGGAGAAAGGAAGAGAATGAGGTGTGAAGATAAAGGAAGAGAATAAGAGAGAGAGAGAAAGAGAGGGATGGAAAAAGAAAGAGGTAGAGGGGGAAGGGGGAGGAAAGAAAGAGAGCAAGTGAGGTATGGAAGGGAAGAGTGGAGAAAAAGAACATGGAACATGGAGAGAGAGAGGATAAAGGAAGACAGGAACACATGGGGAGAAGAGAAAAACAGACAGATGTCAAAATTCTCTGCACACATACTGCTGAAAGTGGAGATAAATACAAATAAACACAAATACAACAGAAGAATCAAGAGGAAAACAAGACATGAAAACATTTGAGCCGCACATGTGACAAAGAAAATAAAAAAACATCGGAAGCAGAGGGGGATGACGATGAAGAAGTGAGGAAGAGAGAATGATGTGCTTATGAGAGCGTTAGGGAGAGAGAATGATGCGGCTTATGAGAACGTTAGAGAGAATGATGTAGCTTATGAGAACGTTAGGGAGAGAGAATGATGCGGCTTATGAGAACGTTAGGGAGAGAGAATGATGCGGCTTATGAGAACGTTAGGGATTATGAGAACGTTAGGGAGAGAGAATGATGCAGCTTATGAGAGCGTTAGGGAGAGAGAATGATGGCACAGCGCTGCAGTCGCCCTGACCTGAACAAAACGCCTGGTACCACTCACCACACAGAATTACACACACTAGTATCCACACACACACATACACACACACACACACACACACATTTACTCAGCATCACATTTCCTACATCATTACAGTAGGTCAAGAACTAGCTGTTCTTATGCTGCTTTCGAGATGTCTCGTAAATCATTGTACACTCACCCGTACAACATGTACCAATGAGTGGCTTTAGGAACGCCTTTCTCTCGAGCCACGAGGGGCATTAGCAGGAGGCTAGTCATTGTTATTGTTTTGTGCTACATGTAGCCTCTAGCTAAACGGCTGGAAAACAAATTGTTACATTGTATTGAAGGCACACCAAGACCGTGCAATGCATGAACTGGTGACCGGATTGAAGCAGCAATGTAATCTAGTGTGTAAGAGCATTACATCAACTTTAACATGACCAACACAGTACATATGCAAAAAAAATACATGCCATCTCATCTCAACTATGGGCGCAGCCATGTTTGTTGTAAGGTCGTACGTCCACCTCGGGGTACCCTCAAGTACTCCGAGGTAAAGTGGGCGTGCCTGCCCAAAATGCCGCAAGAAAGCTGGGTAATTTACACTTTCCAACTCGGGCGGCGGATTTACGAGACATTTACGAGACATCTCGAAAGCAGCATTACTAATGTGAGGTTAGTGGTCCACTGAAAGTGTTTAGCGGTAGCTGTGGTAGTGTGAGTGTAGCAGCCCACTGACAGTGTTTATCGCTAGCTGCTGATGCTAGTGTGAGTGTAGCAGCCCACTGACAGTGTTTATCGGTAGCTGCTGATGCTAGTGTGAGTGTAGCAGCGCACTGACAGTGTTTATCGCTAGCTGCTGATGCTAGTGTGAGTGTAGCAGCCCACTGACAGTGTTTATCGCTAGCTGCTGATGCTAGTGTGTGTAGCAGCCTACTGACAGTGTTTATCGCTAGCTGCTGATGCTAGTGCGAGTGTAGCATCCCACTGACAGTGTTTACCACTAACTGCTGATGCTAGTGTGAGTGTAGCAGCCTACTAACAGTGTTTATTGCTAGCTGCTGATGCTAGTGTGTGTAGCAGCCCACTGACAGTGTTTATCGCTAGCTGCTGATGCTAGTGTGTGTAGCAGCCTACTGACAGTGTTTATCGCTAACTGCTGATGCTAGTGTGAGTGTAGCAGCCTACTGACAGTGTTTATCACTAGCTGCTGATGCTAGTGTGTGTAGCAGCCTACTGACAGTGTTTATCGCTAGCTGCTGATGCTAGTGTGAGTGTAGCAGCCTACTGACAGTGTTTATCCAAAGATTCTATAGTCAAACCGTCTCTGGTTTATCGCTAGCTGCTGATGTTAGTGTGAGTGTAGCAGCCTACTGACAGTGTTTATCGCTAGCTGCTGATGCTAGTGTGAGTGTAGCAGCCCACTGTGGCAGCCTTTTATGACCCTTCCATTCCACTCATCTGAGAGATGCGTCCAGGGGGTCTAAAGCCAATAAGTCGTATGCTGCATTAGAGGCTTATTAAAAGGTTATTAGTCTGCAGTAAAACACTGTAAAACAGTGTTCAGCTGTTCAGCTTTAACCTAAATGTCTCTCGGCAGTACAGTATGTGTGTGTGTGTGTGTGTGTGTGTGTGTGTGTGTGTGTGTGTGTTTGTGTGTGTGCGCGCGCAAAAGCGTCTAAGTGCTCTCCTTGTGTGAGTGGTCACCCTGTCTCCTTAGTCTCTGTGTGTGTGTGTGTGTGTGTGTGTGTAAATGTCTGGGAGGTCTTCCTGTGTATCTGGCATACCTGTTTTTATGCACTGCGTGTGTGTGTGTGTGTGTGTGTGTGTGTGTGTGTGTGAAGGCAGCACTGCTTTTCCTGTACTGTTCATGTATGAGTCATCTCATTTTGTTAAGGAATACACTGCTGACCCTGCAACGTGTGTTTGTAAATGCTAGGAACCAGTAGTGCTTTTGTAGGTGGATTGTCAATTGATTTAATTGCTATAATAAAACTCTTGTATTGAAAATGTCAAGTCTCTTATTGTGTTTCTTTTTTTAAAGAGTTCTCACCAGGAAGACAGAATGTAATCAGTTACACTGCCGATCAATAACTAACCCATTCAAGAGTGGGAATGCTACATAGCTACACATCACACTTGAGCCCTTGTGTGTGTGTGTGTGTGTGTGTGTGTGTGTGTGTGTGTGTGTGTGTGAGGACTGTTACCTCTAACAGTGAGTTATTTTGCAATCTCCCCTGAGAAAAGAGAGGGGAGTCTGTTAACAGCTGTGAAATCAGAATGTGGAATTGAATTCTAAATTAGAATTCAGAACAGGAACCATTAAAAAGTAATTTCACAGCAGGGCTCGTCAGAGTTGTCAGTAGTCTCTCTTGCAAACTAAGGATAATAATATTTCTGACAGTTTATTTTATATGCTCTGCACTACAAAAACCTTTCAGGCTAAGGTAATCTTAAGATGTCTTAACTTATGTGTGTTTGTGTGTGTGTGTGTGTGTGAGTCCTAGCTTTATCTGTCAGAGATGTACAGCCGGAAGCTGAGCGCACAGCTATGAACTCTCACTTTGTGCCATTTACTAAAGCTGTGCGTGCATGCGTAGACACACACACACACACACCTCAATTTATACAGTGCCTGGCTTCTCTGATTTCATACAGTGCCTGGGTTCCTAATTTAAGACTGCTGGATTGGGTCTAATCCGCCAAACCTTCCTCTCTCTCTCTGGCGCGCACGGCCGCACACACACACACACACACACTCACACAGTATCCTTCTCTCTCACAAATCTCTCTCTGTTTCTCTCTCTCTCCCTCTCACGCCCCCCCTGACGCCTGTGTTCAGGGTTGAGCTGGTGTCATTGAGGTGGAAAGGTCTTTCATTGAAAAGGAGTTTCTAGAAATCCCCCAGTGTAGGTGCAGTGGAGCAGGATGGGAGAGAACAGGAGAAAAGGGACCATTTAGAGCATCCCTTCAGCGCTATGACAGGCCAGTGTACCTCTCCACTCCTCCACATCCACCTCTCTTCTCTTTCTCCTCTCTCTCCCTCCTCCTCGTCCTCCTCTCCTCTCTCCCCCCCTCCTCATCCACTTCTCTTCTCCTTCACTCACCCTCCTATATCTCCACTCCTCTTTCCTCTCTTCCTTATCCATCTCTCTTCTCCTCCTCTCCTCCCCATCCACCTCTCTTATCTTCCTCTCCCTCCTCCTCATCTACCTCTCTTCTCTCCTCTCTCTCTCCTCCTCTACTTCTCTTCTCTTTCAATCACCCTCCTACATCTCCTCTCCTCTCTCTCCTCTCCCTTCCCCTCTCTCACCTCTCCTCTCTCCCTCATCCACCTCTCTTCTCCTCCTTTCCTCTCCTGTCCTCCCTCTCTCTCCTCTAGCTCCTCCCTCCTCCCCTTCTTCTGAGAGCCTGATCCATCTTAGTCCTCTGTTGCCTAGACCCATAAATCAGCTCAAATGAAACCTGACAACTAGAGCTGGAGTGGAGAGTCTAAAACACACACACTCACTGGCGTCTCTCTCTCTCTCTCTCTCTCTCTCTCTCTCTCTCTAACACACACACTCACCTGCGTCTCTCTCTCTCTCTAACACACACACTCACCTGCGTCTCTCTCTCTCTCTCTCTAACACACACAATCACCTGCGTCTCTCTCTCTCTCTAACACACACACACACACACACACACACGTACACACTCACCTACGTCTCCCTCTCTCTCACACACACACACACACTCACCTACATCTCTCTCTCTCGTTTTCTGTCTCTCTCACACACACACACTCACCTATGTCTCTCTGTCTATTTTAGTATCATGTTTATCTTCTACTGTCTCTATTGTACAGTGGAGTTTTTTTTAGTATATTTAAGTATATTACTTTTTCTGCTGTAAGTGCATGTTGTGTGTGATATCTGCTACTGAGACCTTGAATTTCCCCTATCTATCTATCTATCTATCTATCTATCTATCTATCTCTTTAACACACACACACACACTCACCTACGTCTCTCTCTCACACATACACACACACTCACCTACGTCACTCTCTCTCACACACACACGCACACACTCACCTACGTCTCTCTCTCTTTCTCACTCTCTTTTTAACACACACACATACACACCCGCACACTCAGACACACTACTACTTTTTTACACACACACACACACACACACACACACACACACACACACAGACTCACCAGTTTCTTACTCTCTCTCTCACACACACCTGCGCCTCTCAGTCAGCTAGTGCTTAAAGGCTAATCAATTGCCTTCTACTCACCCACCAAGAGAGAGCTCTCAGATCCCTGCTCTTAGATGCTGCAGCTGTTTCAATTCAAGCTGCGTACCTGCATCTCCCAGAGAAAAAACACACCGCCTCTCTTGGGTATAACTCTAATAAGCCTGACATTTTCAACGCAGCACTAACTTTCCAGCCCGACTCGTTCTCTGCGTTTCTTATAAATCCTAAGATGATTTGTATTCCTGGAATGCAGGAACAGAGAGTGGAGTTCTTTTCTATCGCCATACAAACACTGCTGTAAAGCGCCGTCTCCATACGAACACTGCTGTAAAGCGCCGTCTCCATACGAACACTGCTGTAAAGCGCCCTCCCCATACGAACACTGCTGTAAAGCGCAGTCTCCATACGAACACTGCTGTAAAGCGCCCTCCCCATACGAACACTGCTGTAAAGCGCCGTCTCCATACGAACACTGCTGTAAAGCGCCGTCTCCATACGAACACTGCTGTAAAGTGCTGTCTCCATACGAACACTGCTGTAAAGTGCCGTCTCCATACGAACACTGCTGTAAACCGCCATTTTTATTATGAACACTGTTGTAAAGTGCCGTTTACACACTAACGCTGCTGTAAAGCTTGTGTTGCTGAAGTGCAAGTGCTTAAGCGCTAGCTGCAGCACTAGCATTTCGATTGAGGGCCTGTGTCACTACTACTGCGCTAACTGTAGCATTTCCAGTTAGAGCCTGTATCATCACTGCTATGATAGCGCTTATGTTAGCATTTCCACTTAGAGCCTGTACCATCACTGCTATAATACAGCTATTATACAGCATTCCAATTTAGAGCCTGTCACTTCTGTTTCACCAGTGCTAGCTGTAACATTTCCATTGACAGCCTGTGCCACTGCAGTGCAAGGGCTAGCATTAGCATTAGCATTCTTGGCTTGTTACAGAGTGGATCGCTTTGCGCCACTCACAGTGGTTGATGCTAGTGCTAAAGTTAGAGTTAGGGTTACTGTGCAGAAGCTGTTAAGAGTTGGTCCGAGACCAGTCCAGTGGAGGTGTCATATGCATCGGTGAGTAAGAGATCTAGAGCTAATACAGAAAGCACCTGCAGAGCTGAGATGACAGTTCCCATGTGTGGGTGTTACTGCCTCCATGCGTGTGTGTGTGTGTGAGTCACCTTGTGATGCAAGGGGAAGGAATGTCCTTGCCCGTGTGAGTGTGTTTGTGTGTGTGTGTGTGTTTGGGAGTGTACTTGTAGAGGTGTGTAAGGTCCCACAGAGAAGAGGTGGGCTGTTGCTGTTGCTATCTCATAGAGGGAAAGCAGAAATAGCCATTTATGTGTGTTCATGTGTCTGTGTGTGTGTGTGTGTGTGTGTGTATGACTGTCTGCATGGTGTATGGTGTGTGTGTGTGTGTGTGTGTTTGACTGTCTGCATGGTGTATGGTGTGTGTGTGTGTGTGTGTTTGTCTGGCATTGCAACAGACTGCTGTGATTCTGGACAGAGGAAGTTGTGTGTATTCCTATATAAAGAATAAAAAGTATGAATGTGTGTGTGTGCCTGGTGTTGGTGTGGAGGCGGGCTCTGCTGCAGTTCTGAATGAGAGGGCACCTGGTGCGAATTTGCCCTGTGTGCGTGTGTGTGTGTGTGTGTGCTCGTGTGTGTGTGTGTGTGTGTGTGTGTGTGTGTGTGTGCGTGTGTGTGTATGTGTGTGTGTGTGTGTGTGTGTGTGTGTGTGTGTGTGTGCGTGCCTGGTGTGGAGGCGGGCTCTGCTGCAGTCCTGAGCGAGAGGGCGCCTGGTGGGGATTTACTCTGTGTGTGTGTGAGTGTGAGTGTGTGTGTGTGTATGTGTGTGTGCGTGCGTACATACCTGGCGTGGCGGCGGGCTCTGCTGAAGTCCTGAACGACAGGTTGCCTGGCGGGGATTTGCCCTGTATGTTCTCTGCCACCACCAGCACGTCGTAGTCGGTGTCCCAGTCCAGCCCGTTCAGCAAGGCGTACTCACTGCCACCGGGCATGCGCATCTCCTGCTTCCACTCCGACGACTTCTTCTGCACCACACAACACACACACACACACACACACACACAACACACACACACACACACACACACAAACACAGAGACACTCATGAGCATATACTGTACATACACACAAAATGTAAATATGTGTTTGTACTGACTGTGTGTATCAGGTAGGGCTGTCACTTTTGTGAAAAAAATCCTGTTTCGATTTTTGAGACATAAGTGTTCATTGAATCGATTGTAAAATCGATTTTCCATGTCTAAAGACGTTTCCATTTTCAAGGCCAAATATAGGCCAATCCACAGACAGTCTAAAAGGCATTAAAATCGATTTCCTATTTTAGTTTTCGAAACTTGTGTTAGTTGGTCCAATTGATTGTGCAATCGATTTTCGAACGTAAAGTGACAGCCTATCAGGGTTAGTGTGATGCTGTGTGTGTGTATAATTGCAAGACTCTGATGTGATGCTGTGTGTGCAAGACTCACCACTTTGTACCTGACCAGGTAGTGTGTGATGGGTCTGTGTGTGTGTGTGTGTATGTGTGCAAGACTCACCGCTTTGTACCTGACCAGGTAGTGTGATGGGTCTGTGTGTGTGTGTGTGTGTATGTGTGCAAGACTCACCGGTTTGTACCTGACCAGGTAGTGTGTGATGGGTGAGCCTCCGTCGTCCTGTTTGATCCAGGTGACCTTGAAGGTGTTTCCCTGTGGCTGCAGAATCCCCTTCAGCTTAGGGGTGTTGGGCTCTCCTGAAAACCACACACACACACAGTTAGAAACACACTCTCCAACACACACATGGGGCCTTGGGGGGCTCTTAGCAACAGCTGTTGCATTTGCCATTTGGGGTCATGTCAGTCCAAACTGGGAATTAAACAGAACACTTGTGGTGCACTGCTTGTAAACAGTGCAAAGTGCGAAAGTAAATGGAACAGTTGTGGTGTAAACAGTGCAACCAGCAAACACGTCATCACAGACAGCTGATGCTGGTAAATTCCATTTGTGATTTAGTCATCAAAGCTTTGCTAGCTTTAATAACAAGGCTACAATTATCACCCTGCTGTCAAACCTGCGTGTGCTTTTATTCTATCTATTTGGCTTTTATCCAAAACAACAGACATCAATTATCACAGGGCCAGTCCCCCCCCCCCCCCCCGATCAACTCAGGGGTAAGTGCCTTGCTCAAGGGCACAACAGTGACAGCTGAGAATCACTAAACTACTACACTGGGGTGCGTTTCCCAAAAGCATAGTTGCTAACCTGTTGGCAATGGGAAACTTAGTTAGCAACTGTGCTTTTGGGAAACGCACCCCTGAGTGTGTGCGCGAGAGGGGTCATCATGGGTTTACGGCACAGTGTGTGTATACAGCAGAGTTTTGAGAGTGTTTGTCTATGATGAGCTTAAAGTGTGTGTGCGCGTTAATGAGTGCACTGGGCCACTCTAGCAGTGATCCACCAGGCTGTGGTTAACGCCACGGCAGCCATTAGCAGCACTGCTGTCCATGCCACGCATGTGTCCTTATGTGTGATTGTGTTTCCACATGTGTGTGTGTGTCCATGTGTGAGTATTTTAGAGTCCATGAGTGTGTCTGGGTGTGTGAGAGTGTGTCCCCTCAGCTGGCATCAGCAAAGCAATTAGCAAGTCTTGATGAGTACACGCTTGATGAGGCTTGTCACAGCTGACAAAGACACACCCATTAGCACAGCTGGAGCCTGGAGTGTGTGTGTGTGTGTGTGTGATGAGCATATGAATAAATATTTGTGTGACGATACACTGTCATTATCAGCTTTATTTTTCTTTCAGTATCTCGGACATTTCCACATCCAATGTGTGTGTGTGTGTGTGTGTGTGTGAGAGAAAGAGTAAAGTGAAGTGTGTTAAAAAGGATAAAGTTCCTATGCACAGCCTTCCAAGTGCTGTCGTCAATAAGATTCAAAAAAGTGAAGGATCACCGCACCCTGGTGGATTTACTTTGCTGGTTTATTTTTCAGTGAACGACGTGTTTCGTCAGTGCTTCATCATCAGGTTCACTCTTCACATGCCACCGACAGGTGATATAGGTGATTTACCAGGTGACCTGGTAAATCACCTATATCACCTGTCGGTGGCATGTGAAGATTAATGGGTCAGATCAATTGCACGACAGTGTGCATCCCCTGTATCTACCGCTGCTGACCATCAGAGGGAGACCATCCTATCCTCATCTACGTGTCAGTGAAGACGTGAGGAGAAGAGGAGGGGAGAGAAAAGGAAAGGAGGAGCAGAGAGGAGAGGAGGAGCAGAGAGGAGAGGAGGAGCAGAGAGGAAAGGAGAGGAGGAGCAGAGAGGAGAGGAGGAGCAGAGAGGAAAGGAGAGGAGGAGCAGAGAGGAAAGGAGAGGAGGAGCAGAGAGGAGGAGCAGAGATGAGAGGAGGAGCAGAGAGGAAAGGAGAGGAAGAGCAGAGAGGAGGAGCAGAGGAGAGGAGGAGCAGAGAGGAAAGGAGAGGAGGAGCAGAGATGAGGAGCAGAGGAGAGGAGGAGCAGAGAGGAGGAGCAGAGAGGAGAGGAGGAGCAGAGGAAAGGAAAGGAGGAGCAGAGAGGAGAGGAGGAGCAGAGAGGAGAGGAGGAGCAGAGAGGAAAGGAGAGGAGGAGCAGAGATGAGAGGAGGAGCAGAGGAAAGGAGAGGAGGAGCAGAGATGAGAGGAGGAGCAGAGAGGAAAGGAGAGGAGGAGCAGAGAGGAAAGGAGAGGAGGAGCAGAGAGGAAAGGAAAGGAGAGGAGGAGCAGAGAGGAAAGGAGAGGAGGAGCAGAGAGGAAAGGAGGAGCAAAGATGAGAGGAGGAGCAGAGGAAAGGAGAGGAGGAGCAGAAAGGAAAGGAAAGGAGAGGAGGAAGAGAGGAGAAAAGGGTAAGAGAAAGGAAGAGAGGAGTGGGGATTAGGGCATTAAGGAGAGAGAGGAAGAGGAGCAGAGAGGAAATGAGAGGAGCTAAGAGGAGGGGAGCGAAAGGAAGAGGAGAGGAAGAGCAGAAAGGAGAGGAGGGATGGAGGAGAGGAGAAAAGGGGAGGAGAGAAAAGGAAGGAAGAGGAGGAATGGAGGAGGAGAGAAGAAAGGAGAGAAAGGATGAGGAGAGGCAGAGGAGCCTGACGATGAGAGGGAGCGGCTCCTCAGCATCTTTGTACACCCAGCTGGAGCCCACTGATGAAGAGCACTCTGAAGAGTGTGTGTGCACCTTTAAACAGGAAGTGTGCGTTTGTAACACACTCTTTAGTCGGTGGAGTGGTGTCAGCGCTGCAGGAGACAGACACGTGAGGAGAGAGCAGACATGGGGTAGGAGGATGAGAAGAGGAGGAGAGGAGAGAGGAGGAGTGGGGTAGACGACAGAGAAGAGACGCGCAATCTCAGGCCTGGCATGACGGCCAACACCTCCTCTTGAACGTTACGACTGGATGCGTTTCCATGACGGCCAGCATCTCATCTCGACAATTACAACTGGATGCGTTTTCTGCTTGGTTTGTCTCTTTCCCCCTCCTCATTGGGTCTTGGCTGTTACTTTAACATGTTTTTTCATGTGAATAAATCCCATGGCTTAAGTATTTTAGAAGGTGTTAGAATTTTTTTTGAATTGTCAGGGTCTTGTTCATCTCACAGGGAATGGGTGAGTGAGTATGTCTATGTGTGTGTGTGTGTGTGTGTGTCTGTCTGTGTGTGAGAGAGAAAGTAACGGTTCACCCCACAGGGAGCCAGTGTGTGTGTGTGTGTGTGTGTGTGTACAGCTGGTGTTGATGCATGGCCACCCAAGGGGGAGTGTAACACGGGACGTTCACCTCCTCTCACGCTGAAAGGAGTCGGGATGTTCACCTCCTCTCACGCTGAAAGGAGTCGGGAGGTTCACCTCCTCTCACGCTGAAAGGAGTCGGGAGGTTCAAAGCCATCTCAGGTTTTTACTCTGTCTGAGCTGGTTATAAATACCAACGGGGCTGCGTCCCAATCAGCTCACAGAGGGATGAAAGGGACGTGTGTGTGTGTGTGTGTGTGTGGGACATGAAAGCGCAAGTGTCCGCTCTGAAGGCAGCCGGTAGGCAGGCAGGCTGTCCCAGAGGAGACGAGTGGAGGAGAGGAGAGCTACGCCACACGAACAACGTTATGTGACGGAGACGCGTTTGATGCTCCTCGCTGCAGGACGCCACCGAGACTCACGACTCCGAGAATCACGACGAATTAGACCTCACACACCCTCAAACACACTGCCAGGGGTGCCCAACCTCAGATGTTGTAATATCCCACATATCCCATATATCAATTTACAGGAAGCTGAACTGTGTGTGTGTGTGTGTGTGTGTGTGTGTGTGTGTGTGTGTGTGTGTGTGTGTGTGTGTGCAGTGAGTGGCAGGATGAATTAAATTAAACAAATAAAACAATCAAACCAAAAATCAAATGATGCATTTGTGAAATTTGACATGCACTCATCAGATGAGATGGAGATGTTTACCTTCTGTTTGTGTGTGTGTGTGAGATGTTTACCTTCAGCTTTGGCCCGACGGAGATAGTGCCAGCATCATGCAAGTCACATGACAGAGTCACAGGACATGCGTGTACGCACACACGCATGCACATGATTGGTGGAAAGGAAAACGGAAGAGGTGACATGGAAAACACAAAAGAAAAAACAACAACAGACTTCAGACATGAACAACAACAACAAAAACATGGACAAGAAACAAGCAAGGAATCAAGCAGACATTTAGGGCCACCAATCGCGTTTTTTTTGCGCTAATAGCGCCATCAACCTCATTTTCAGAGAGCTTCGGTCAAGTGTTTATTGTTGCTAGGTTAAACTCGTCGAGAGATAAGCGACATTGACGAGCCCAGCGCTGTTCTAAAAGTTGAACAGATTTCAACTTTCAGCGCCCTGAACACTGCAGGAAAATAAACGGTCAGCGCCAAGGGCGAGGCGAGGGCGCTTAGCGCTGTGAACGCTGAACTTCATAGGATTTGTATAGAAAATAGCCGCAGTTGGCGCACAAAAAGCGTGATTGGTGGACACAGGCCCTAAATCTTCACGTCACAAACATCAACACGCCCCCCAATAGCAACCAGCTGCCGTGCAACAAGTGCTATCTGGGGAAGAACCAAACAGAACATTACAGAACTCAACACAACAGAACAGCACAAACAACAGAACACAGGAGAACAGGTTAAGCTGACACTTCTGGAGAACACAGAACACAGGAGAACAGGTTAAGATGACACTTCTGGAGAACAAAGGGGGGGGGGGGTCACGGGGCAAGTAACATGGAGAACAGAGTTCCCTCTGAGAACCTCAGAGAGCCAAAAAGTCAGAGGGGCATTTTTTCTGTTCAGGGGTAAAAAACGAGACCCTCTGCAGTCCCACGCTCCGAGTGAAGACCTTTATTGTCAGAGTGCATTGTGGGAGCAACGATGGCAGAGTGGACGCATACTTTCTCTCTTCCTCCTGGCCTGTTGCACTGCCCGCTCAGCAGTGAGCTGCTTGCCAACGAACATTTCAGATTTCAAAAAGCCTCCTCTCCTCTCAAAGTAATTCACTCTGACGTGCTGCTGATAACATAGTTCCACATCCCTCCACATAACGCACACACACACAGCAAAGACATTAGCGTGTGTAAATATGCATGAGAAAATATGGGGAGGAATCTTTGCTAACAGAGTTGGTGTTGACTTGACTCCAGAAGACAGGAGGCTCAGAGGAAACTCTGGAGTCTGGATTCAGCACAGGACCTGGAGTTGTGCAGCTGGACACCAACAGGGTCTGTGCTAAAATCTGGAGTCTGGAGCTGGACAGAGGGGAGCATGATGCTGAGACAAAAGCTGCTTTCAGACCTACGTGTGAGTCCGCATGTTTTTGGGATGTCAAGCGGTTGGACCGTATATCTGAACAACATAACCGGCCATTTGGAATTCCGAACTTAACCGGCTTTTACACTACTCCCCTCCTAGTATTTCCGACGGACATTATGCAAATGAGCTTGTGTCTGAACGAAGCAAAGAACTTTCAGAGAATCTGTTCATGTGTGTGTTGAACTATGTTTAACCTGTTCAACCACGCAGAGATTCTGTTCATGTGCGTCGGTGTCGTTTACACATAATGTCCGCAGGTTAGCATCATATCTGAATCACCCGAAGGGTCAGACCTTCATTTAACAAAGATCCGCATATACTGCGGAGGTTGCATCTGAAAGCAGCTACTCTGTGTGTGTGTGTGTGTGTGTGTGTGGGGGGGGGGGGGGGGGGTGTGTGTGTGTTTGCATTATTTACACTCTTTCTATTCATTTCACCATGAACTGGAAAAACAACACGTGACGCAAGCACAGCAGAAAGCTCAGATGCTATTCTGAGGCAACGTGTGTGTGTGTGTGTGTGTGTGTGTGTGTGTCTGTGTGAGAGAGAGGGTAAGCACTTTCCCTCAGTGCATAGCCCTGTATTGTCTCCCTGTTTTCTTTTTCCTGATCATCAGTGCATAAACTTACACTGACCTCCATAACCTTTGACCTTGAGGGTCACCTCTGTCTTTGATCCCTCTTCCCATATATCTGTTCAGATATTCCTCATGGTGTTTGCTCTCTCTGGGGCCGTGGTGTTAAAAGAGTGTGTTTCATAACAGAACGTTGTGGCACTCTAACAATGTGTGTATGCCTGTGTGTGTGTGTGTGTGAGTGTGTGTGTGTCTGTGTATACAACAGAGCACTAAAACTGTGTGTTACATAATATAATAGAGTTGTGTACGGTATATAGGGGTGTGTTCAAATGTTGATGAGTTTGTGTGAATGTGTGAGGGAGCACTGGAACTGTGGGTGTCCTAACAGTGCCAACTGTGTGAGTGTGTATGTGTGTGTGTGTGTGTGTGTGTGCCAGACTGTCTGTGTCTTGCTTCGTTAGACGGTGTGGCCTTAATGAGAGGATGTTCTTCTTCAGATCCAAATGAAGCCGCTGAACCTCTCTTTGGGGCTTTGGACCACATGTACACACACACACACACACACACACACACACACACACACACAC